>NC_049979.1:1186591-1192880 GCF_000003815.2 Branchiostoma floridae
GCGGCTGCAGGGAGGGTTTGCGCTATGGGTCAGCGACAGCTTGCAAAACTTTACCAAGTGCGTGCGAATGGTCAAATACATTTCCCTTCAAATCTACACACTTTTCCTAACCAACATATGCTCTGTATTCTTACCTGGATGTTCACTTGTACAAAGCCGCCAGCTGAGCCTATAAAATGTTGTATTTCTGCGAGACTGAACAAGCAATTCCGCGCCGAGTCTGTCCCACGCCGTCTTCGACCAGACAGGAAGCAGTGACACTTGACCCGGAAGTCCTCTTGTGACCTACTTGACTATGACAATGAGGCTCTTATTTGCATACTGACCAGTAATCTGATTATCTGAATGTAGCGATGTTCCTCCCCATTGAAAATGTCGCAATTCTGAAGTCTTATCATGGAACGCATCGAATTTTTTCTTGATCAGAATCCTAGAGAACAATGTCCAAAGTATGAAAGTATTGTAGCAAAGAAGATTGACTATTCTAGCATTTTTCTCATGAATTATCTAGATATGACCCTGATTTGTATGATTAATGTCTAATGATGTTCACCTTCACTTTGCTTAGAAATGCTGTATTAAAGTCCCATCATTTACATAATCACCATCAATATGGAATGACAGAATTTTCTCATTAGTTTTGCAAATGAGGTCTTCACTTGCCTGATTAAATCTCGCTTATAGCAGCCCACCAAACATCCGCCGGCCACAGTTACGGCCCTGGACAGTGGAGTTTGTGTACACAGACTAAGGTCTTCACTTGCATAAGTGATACTTATCAACATTGCCCTTTCAATGAGGGGACGAGTAAGAGTCCTCTCACAAAATGCGGTGGATTTATAAACTTTATCAATTAATTATGCAACTAACAGTTGATTTGCATAAGTTGTACCTTCTTATGCAAGTCATCACTTAGGCTATCTACATACCCAAACTCATGCCGATTCGTCGAAACGTTCTTGACTTATTTACATCCATTTTAAAGTTTGAAAAAGCCATGTTTGACCAACAGGTACCTTTGAAGACCCATCTACATGTATGTAAATTATAGAAATAAAGGCTTGATTTGCATAATTAATGCAGAGTAGTTTAATATTTCCTTAATGAAAGAAACTTAACAGTCATGTAGCTTTAGGAAAAATTGATATACATCAACAAAATCACAAGCTAACTTGCATGATTGATAACAAACTTGTCTACATGCTAGTTTGCAACATGAATAACTTGAAGAAACATAAGTTTAACTAAAAAAAACGCCTTCGCATAACGTTACCTACTGCATAACAGAAGGCTCTACAACTAGTAGTACAAGACATTTAGTACGATAAGGCCATGTTGGTTTGATTATATCGATAACATCAACTGGGAACCCTAAAACTGGTACGAGCATGCATGTAAAAAAAACCCTCCTAGTTGCATTCAGTACGAAATCTATGCGGTCAGGAAGGTTGAACAAGTGACTGACAACACAGAGTAGTCTATGGTATACTAAATAATAGTCTTCATTTTTGTTCTTTCACATCTTTGACCTTGGAATAGACGTTGGTACTGTATAACATTAGTGTTAGCAAATATATGTGCTCAATTTATAGCTTTTTTTTAATGAATTACGGTCAATATATGGTCAAAAAATTTTTCATTGGTGCGACTGTAGATGTCATCCATGTAGCCAAATACACATGGCCTTAAATCTAGAATATAAATTATAAATCTACCATTTCTACAAAATCTATGTCTATAGGCTATACAGTAGCTATCATCAATACTGCTACTGCCGTCAATAATACTACCTACAACTTTTTTCTGAACTAGACTTGTATACATATCAACAACAGTTAACCATAACTAATAAAGATGATGTAGATTAATAGAAAACCAAGTTATTTGGCACTATGCTACTATTGTACATGTATGCATTACATCTGTTTCTGAAGGTTTTTAAACCCACAAACACGACTCCTTCACAGAAAAAGGAGGGAGACAAGTATCAGCTATGACATCAAAAGTCTACTTGCAGAGTATGCAGACGTACACATTTCCTAACAAACTTACTAGTTATACTATCTATGTCCAAAAACACAGATCATTTCCTTAATATCATTACTGAAAGTCAGCCTGTATAAGAACATAAATAAACCATAAATCACTAACTACAACAAATCTGAAGTTACAGTTGGGGTACGTGCTGCTCTTCTGTCCTATTAACATTTCAATACTTACAACACAGCTGTACAACTACAGTGGTAAACTAATCTCACTCACTCACTCACTATCCGGTTTAGCATCCGTTCTTCCCTGTCTTGCAGAGGTTGGACGTGTCGTCAAGACGTTTTGGTCTATTTTTCCAAATGACTTCTTCATGCTGTAGGAAAAAGTTTTAAATCAGTTTTATATCAGACAATACTTTCGTTTAAGAGGTTCATCAGTCATGTATGACTTAGTATGAGTAATAGAATAATTCTTCAATTAGGGACTCTTGAGAACACGTAAAACACGTACCTCCAAATTTTTTATGTCTGCTCTGTACACCTTGATCACGGATGTTTTCAAGAGTCAATGATTGAATAATTGTTCTATTTACATACAATACTTAATAGTACCATATTTCTCTGCCTTTGATGTTGCACAAATTACTTTTGACCAGTTGTAGGGTCCTTATTATCACCCACTTACATATTCCTCAAACATTTAAGCTTTTTTGTGACTTCGCTGGTGGGACTTCATGTTACTCAGGCTAGAGAACTTTTTGCTGCACACTTCACACGTGTAGGGTTTCTCCCCAGTGTGAGTTCGCATGTGTTCCTTCAGAGAACACAGATGTCTGAACTGCTTGCTGCACTCTTCACACTTGTAGGGTTTCTCACCCGTGTGGGTCCGCATGTGCTTCTTCAGGTCACCCAGACATCTGAACTGCTTGCTGCACTCTTCACAACAGTAGGGTTTCTCCCCAGTGTGAGTCCGCATGTGTTCCTTCAGACCATTCATAGTACTAAACTGTCTGCTACACTCCTCACACCTGTAGGGTTTCTCACCTGTGTGAGTACGCATATGAGTCTTCAGATGACTCAGCTCACTGAACTGTTTGCTGCATTCCTCACACGTGTAGGGTTTCTCCCCTGTGTGAGATCGCATGTGAGACTTCAGACTACCCAGCTCACTAAATTGTCTGCTGCACTCCTCACACCTATATTTTTTCTCCCCTGTGTGAGTGCGCATGTGAGTACCCAGATGACCCAGCTTTCTGAACTGCATGCCACACTTATCACATTTAAAAGGTTTTTCCCCAGTGTGAGTTCGTATGTGAGCCATCAGACAGTCCAGTCGACCAAACTGCCTGCTGCATTCCTCACAGTTGAAGGGTTTCTCCCCTGTGTGGGTCCGCATGTGGGTCTTCAGACTACCTGACTGACTAAATTGCTTGCTGCACTCCTCACACTTGTACGGTTTCTCCCCTGTGTGGATACGCAAATGAATCTTCAGATGACCTGGCCTACTGAACTGTTTGCTGCACTCCTCACACTTGAACGGTTTCTCCCCTGTGTGAATGCGCATGTGCTTCTTCAGATCACTCAGCTGACTAAACTGCTTGCTGCATTCCTCACACTTAAAGGGTTTCTCCCCAGTGTGAGTATACATGTGTGACTTCAGATTACCTGGCATACTGAACTGCTTGCTGCACTCCTCACACTTGTAGGGTTTCTCCCCTGTGTGAGTCCGCATGTGGGTCTTCAGATGATGCAGGATACTGAACTGCTTGCTGCACTCCTCACACTTGTAGGGTTTCTCCCCTGTGTGAGTACGCATGTGCTTCTTCAGATCACTCGGCTGACTAAACTGTTTGCTGCACTCCTCACACCTGTAGGGTTTCTCACCTGTGTGAGTACGCATGTGGGCCTTCAGCTTACTTAGCGTACCAAACCGCTTGTTGCACTCCTCACACAGGTAAGATTTTGCAGCCGACTGTTTAAGGGCAACCTCTCCCTCAGCTCTCTCTCCAGCATCATCACAGCAGTTGCTATATGTCCCCATGACAACAACAGTTCTGACCAATCTGTAAAGAACAAAATACAACATTTATTTTACTGAGTTTGTTCAATAGAACGAAAATTTAAACACTGCATGGTGAAGATGCCGACAAACATGAAACATACTGTCGTAAAAAGTTTGGTTGGTAGATCAATTGAACAAGGTCTTCTTCGTTACACAACCTCCTTTTTTTCTCAGTACGAAACATACTGGATTGGGACACTTTGAACAGTCCCAAAATTTGGGGACAGTTTTTACATGTTTGACTGACTGACTAGGTGTCAAAGATATAAAACACACGTGGGAACACAATTGCATTTTAGGACCTGTTCTTGATGCAAAAATCAAAATAGTTTCATTCGTTTTGGAAATCTGAGCCAGATTCATTTTTTGTTTTGGCGTTGCCCACAGCACCAAGACATACAGACAAAGTGGTTCCTCAAGTGGTTCCTAAATCAATCAATCAATGGTTTGTTGGATGGACCAACTACTTTCAAATTCCCTCTTTCGCGGCCCCGCCAGTTTTAGACCTCCCTTTTAGGCACCTGTTTTTGTTTGTGGTCCTCACAGAAAGCACCTTATATTTGGTAGATTGAACGAATGAAGTTGATATTCCTTTGAATGGAGCAGCATATAATCCACTCAATTATCTCGCAATAAAATTTTGCATCAGCTATTCATTAAAATGAAATACTTAAACTTTTAAAGCATAACAAGGAAGTTAATCAGGGCTCGAAATATTTTTTCTGTCTACCTGCACTAACTTTTGAAGTTACCTGCACCAGAGAAAATGTTACCTGCACCATTCAAATATATCCCAAAGTGGATAAAACAACCTTTTGGACATTCTTTGTACACCTGTTCACTAACAAAGTATGTACATGTAAGGGAAAACTGACTTGCATAGAAAGTAAATAAAAAGTTACATGTTGAATGTTGATGTACTCACAATAATAACAACCTATCAGTGATCATCATCACTGTCCTCATTGTGATCAGCTGGGTCATTTCTCATGTATAAGAGTAGGAATTACAAAGACAAGTCTCAAAAGTCTGGTGCAGGTCGACGTCAGAAATACCTGCACTAACCTGTATATGCAGGTGGTATTTCAAGCCATGTTAATGCATGTGAATATATTAGTAGGGTTTCCAATTGCAGCGCTCATATGGTACGTGTGACTGTGGCATTTTCTGTCCACCCTAGTGATATTTGACTGATCGCCGTGTAAAATTGAGGAAAGTTGGGACTTGAGTTTACCAGAATTGTAGTATGTAATATGGTGGCCGTGCCAACGTAAAAATTTTAAGCGGGGGATAAAAAACTGTTGAGATATATCCCGAGAGAAAAATGAACTGCAAGAGAGCACCGCGTTCTGGCTCGGAAAGGTTGTAAATGATAATCCCAGCCAATTTTCTTGTTCGAATTAAGTGGAGATGGGGAGGAGCATTAACTGTTAACACGTTTCTGAAAAGATTGTCCCTCCCCGTGCCTTTGACGGGTGTGTTTTGCTGCAGATGCTAGCTGTGACCAATGATGAAACTCCTCTGTAGGCTAAACTTCTTCCCAATCTTATGATACTACCCTATGCCACAGCAAGATCTGCTTGGAGATTATGGTGTGGGTACCAAATACATTGATCTGTACCGGTAGAAAACCAGGTTTTCTTATTGGATCAATTCACAAGTTTTCACAGACAATCAGGTCCAGGTTTGGGTCCAGACCGGACAATATCCTCCGGACCTGAACCGGACCTGTACTGAATTTTCTGTACCAGTACCCACCCCTAGGACCCAGTGCCAACCCCTGACCTAAAACACATAGTTATTGAACAAGCCCTCTGATCAAAACAGAATACCTAGTAATGTATTTCAGTGACTGAATGAACTACACCAAACAAATGAAACAGATGTATTACATGTCATTGTACCCACACCATGACCAAACAGATCCAGTTGACAAAGAACTGCGATGTTATCAGACAAATACATATCATTTTCATTTTGGACACCAGATGTGAAAATGGCGGGAAGTTCTTGGGACGAGGCGGAGAAAGGGGTTTCAAGTATACAGAACTTACAACTAACACTGTAAAACTTTCACAATGTACATCCACTGCCACTGTGTGCAGAAAACTATAGAAAAAGACGAACTTTTAGAGTGGTAGCCGTATGCTTTCCATTCGACGTTGACTTTACAGCAAGGGCAAGATTCAGTATTTTTTAAAACCCCGAACTGACCCTCACCTCTGTTCCCTCATTCTCT
>NC_049979.1:1192980-1199028 GCF_000003815.2 Branchiostoma floridae
GACGTTTTGATCCGGCCAGAAGAGCTCTCGCTCATGGAGTCATGGTTGGACGACGCGCTCCCCGTGGCCTCGCTGTCTCGCATCATACTCTCGTACCCGCTGCTGGCGCCTCCGCTGGCGGAGTTGAGCACGCCGGGCTTCATGGGAGGGGGGATGTCTCCGCTGAGGATGGAGCTGGCGTCGCTGCCGTGCCCACTGCTCGAGCGGTGGGACGGTCGCGGCGCTGTGACGGTCGAGTACGGAGACACGAGGGGCTTCGGAGACTTCTCGTCCCCAATCTGGATCCCGCTGTCATTGCCGCTGTCTGAGTCCGTCGACAACCGGATTTTGGCGGGGCTCTCCTTGGACAGTTCGGACACCCTCGTGTTGTTGACCTTCGAAGCGGAGTCCTTCCGAGAGGGGAGGTTGGCAGTCCTGCTCTGCAGTGCCTGCGTCGCCTTCTGCCCAGTTCTACTGCTCGCGGCGGATGCCTTACCAGAGGAGCTGCCTGCCTTGCCACCAGCCTGCTGGGCAGACCTGTTGGGGGGCTGGAATGACTGGAGCGAAGACTTGCTTGATGAAGACGGCAGGGGCTTTCCTGACCGGACACTGCTGGGGACGGGCAACTTGGAACCCGCCTTGGAGGGCTTCGCAGAAACGTTTCCTGCTGAAAGTCCGTTGGTGCTGGCTGACCGCGAGGGTATTCTGTTTTTCGCGGAGACGGCCTCTCTGGCGGACGACATGCTGGTTTTCGAGGAGGCGCTTCCGGAGCGTAACCTGGCGTCGCCCAGGCTGCTGACTCGGGGAGGCTTGGGCGGCTTCTGCTCGGCTTTGGGAGCTGATTTTGCGGCAGATCTGGAGGATGAGGTAGAGCATGGAACCCACGACACCGGGCTGGACGACGGTTTGGGCAGCTGGCTCGGCTTGGGAGGGGGGCTGGGCTTACCGGGGATTTTTGACGGAGGCGTGTTCGGCCTGCTGTCCTCTCTCGCCAACCCCGCAGGGCTGGGTCTGGAGAGTTTGGTGAATTTCGTCGGAGACGCGGGGAGGGAACACGCAGATCCCTTGGGTCGCATGACAGGCCTGCTGCCTGGTAATCTCTCGCTGGCGGTGCTTCTCGCACCGTCCGAATTCGAGCCGTCGCTCGCAGTTCTTGTGAGAGCTAGCTCTCTCGTTCTGTTCGACCTTACCGACTGTTTGGACAGAGATGAGGAGGAGGGTACTCTACAGATGCTGGGCTCCGACGGTCTGACACTTCCAGAGCTTCCAGCTTGAGAACGTGACAAGGCATTCACAGACTTGGGTGTTATTCTGGAATGCACACTTATGTTTGACTTAAGTTCTGCTCGATGTGATGATGACAACTTACTACTTTGTGAGGTAGCATGGTTTCTACTGTGAGAGCTATGGCTTCCTGTACTTCTCAAACTACTACTCGAAGATGTCCTTTTCCCAAGTCTCATGTTCTGCTTCGTATTTCCCATTTGATTTGATTTGTAACTCTTGCTAGAGGTTTCTGATGGTCTTCTCTCTCCAAGAGAGAAACTTGCATCATCAAGAGCGTCCAGCTTTTCCTTCGTTAAGGCCGTGACGTTTGTTGGCGGCGTGTAGGTCGCTCTGAGCGATACCTGAGCGCTGGGAGGGGGTGGGGGCACGTAAAGCTCGATAGAGTCCTGACTGAGCATGCTCAGTGGGCGGGATTCCGGCAACACGACCTTGGTGGAACTGACACTGTCCTCGCTGACCCCGCTGATGGGTCTGTCCTTCTTGTCAAACTTTTGAAGGTCGTCAGCGTCTCCGAGGTCGCTGATAAGATCCGGGGGTCTAGAAGGAGCGCCGTCGAACTTTCTCCCCAAGATGTCCGTCGTAGTGTCCAGGGGAATGTCGTCCTCGAAGGGGAACCGTTCCAACTCCCCATCAGGCGACGTTCTGCCCTCGTCCTTCACATCCTCCGTACCATCCAGGAGACTGTTGATGCTGATGCTGTCCAGCGAACACCTGTCGTCTTCCAGCCTCATGGGCAGGTCAGACGACTTGAAGACGAGGTCGTGTGGGTTGGCGGGTGGGGAAGGCTTGTTGTTACGGCTGTCGACGCGTTTCGTTGACTGTGGCTCCGGCGGTACGGGGAGGTCGGGCGGTTTCGGGAAGGACAGGTCGGGCGGTCTATTCTGCAGGGTGATTGTCCTTGGTGGGGGAACTGGCTTTGGTTTGTTTGAGGTTTTTCTTGGGGAGGGTACCGGCTTAGGTGCTGACGCTTCCTCCTCTTTGGGCTGCAAACTCTCCACCATCAAATCCTCCTTAGTCAGAAACGCTTCTAGCTGGGCCAGGGTTTCTGTCAAGGAGTTCGCGTCGGAGTCAGCAGCAGCAGCTTTCTCCTTGCTTGTTGGCTGCTTTGTGAGAGGCGTGAACCCTTCGTCGTCGCTTTCGTCCTCAAACGTTGGCACGATGGAGTAGTACTGGTGCACGTTCCCGTTCAGGAGGACGGAGTTGGACTTGTACTCGCTGCCGTCGTCCAGCGAGGACAGCGTCTGCTCCCCGCTGTGCTGGGCATTTGAGATAGATTCCGAGGAGGTGAAGAGATCCTCGTTCTTCAACAGAGACTCCAGGAACTCAGTGGCTTCGCTGAGAGGCTCGGGAAGGGATGAGGTAGGCTCCGGTAGATCCAGGGGAGGCAGTTCTTCCTCAGGATTGTTCTGAGGGGCGGGCGCGGACTCTTCCGGTCTGGAGTCTCTCTCAGCGTCGGCTTCTTCGCAAACAAAGTCATAATCGCTGCCATTGTCTGTGACGGGCTCCAGGACTATGTCCTGTGGCTCCCTGGCAGGTTCCTGCTCCATTCTCTCCTCCACGGGTTTCTCGAAGACAACCTGGCTGGGTTCGTTCTCCTTGTTCTCCTCCTCGATGTACAAGTTTCTCCTGTTCTCCGAGTCGGGGCTGAACAGTGGCGACGACGACGGCGCCGCTTTGCTTTCCGTTATTTCGCAGTCCTCCTCAACGATCTGACACTCTTTTCTCTGCTGCTTGTAGTCCCTGCGCACGATGGGCACAGTCTCAGGGGGACCCTCGTTGTCCGTCAGCTCCCTGTCGCTCAGCACAGCTCCATTCGGGCCCACGTAGATCACCGTGTCGCAGGACTGCTCACTGCTCGACACGTCGTCCTTGTCGCTGATACCCAGGCCCGTTGTCGTGGCAACGTCTTCCCGGACGGACTCAGAGATGAGCGGTCGGGACGGGCGGAAGTGCGGTCTTCTGATGCGACCCTCCTCACAAGAACTCTCCCCGCCAGATGAGCTGGAGTACTGCAATGCCAAAACAAAGTGTAAAACACTACCCTAAGTTGGAGAACCATGGCCAGGTTGGGCAAAATCAATTATTACCAGAAAGGTCTAGATATCAGTAGCTAGTACACACTGAAGGAATAATAATCAGCTTGGCATACACAAAAACTAAAACGTAGTAAAAGTAAAAGGTCAAAACCAGCTTGGAAACAGATGTTGAGATGGTATTGTTTTATTGCCACGTAAACCGATAAAAAAAGACAGATTGACTTTGGCATTATCATGATTGTAAACAGTACAATACACATGGGTCACAGGTAGTGGTGCGCACCTAAACTCATACTCAGGTTCAGGCCCGGATTCAGGTCCAGCAGTTCAGGTTCAGGTCCAGATTTCAAGTCCGGACCTGAACCCATCATTGCATATTTAGAAAAAAAAGGGAATATAAGTGAGAGATAGCTTTTTGCAAGTCCGGACTTGGTTCCCAACATTTAGGTTTTATTGGACTTGGACCTGAACGTTTTTACAAGTCCAATATCACTTTCAGGTTTTAGGTACACACCACTAGTCACAGGCAGCGATTGCTGGTGTTGTGCTCACCTTTGCTTTCTTCTTTCTCATGCGGTGTATCCTGGAAGCCAGCTGGACTGTCTGGAGAGTCTCACTGTAGTGGGCTGCCTTGGGCGAGACGTGCGCGAGCATCGTGGTGCGGCAGTTAAGGTTCCCCAGGGACTCGCTAAGGAGCCTGGTGATCTTGCTCTCCCTGTTGGAAAATGTCAAGACGTCTTGTGAGGAACAGGGTAGAAGTCTTTAATGTCATTCCCTCAGCCTCTAAAGCCTCAGCCTACTTAAGGTATTAAACCACTGCAGTGCACTACTGCTCTAAATGTATCAGGGTCATTTGATGGACATAAAACTATTATAATTATGGTTGAACTGGTCTCTTCAGTCCCTTTCTCAATCATTGCGGTTTGCTTTAATGTCATTCCTCCAGCCTACTTAAGGTATTAAGAGCAAATGTCTGTAAGGATCAAACAATGGTGGCAGGGGTCAAAAAATAGATTTGGCTCATATTTTGCACAGTGATAGTACTTGGTTCACAACCCCTCAAAATAGCTTTCTTTTAGATCAAAACTCCTTGTTGCCATGGTAACGGGCAAACAAAGTTTTCTGGCCAATTTCCCCAATTTTCGCATCTCAAAAACACAGAAATCAGCATATTTTACGGCACTGTCTCGGCAACACCTTTAAACCTATCATCAAAACAAAACAAGATCTAAATAGACCAACATGGCGGCGATAGAGTGACGTGAGTCGGGCAGCTCCGAGAGTTTGTTACCTGTCCGAGCTTCTAAAGTGTGCAGGCGGTCCTCAGTTTTTGGAAACGATATTTCTGCTACGTCTAGACTTCACTGCTGAATGGGCAAAAGGAATAGAGGGTCTACCGGCTCCAGTGCTGGTGAAACCAGCCCGTCTCAGCAAACCCCCCCTCCCAAGACCCCGAAAATGGCGGCTAAGGAAGTCGACGCTGCTACAGTATGCGAGGTGAGTCTGAAATCCCTCTCACCAGAGCTACAGGCACTTGCTCAAATCATCCTGTCACAAGTTAAAAAGACTGTCGTAGCGGAATTCAACTCTATGGGGGACAAACTTTCGTCACAAATACGTTCTCTGGATACAAAACTGGAAAATCTGACTACCGATGTGAACGCGATGCGGGATCGGGTGCGTGAGCTGGAGTCCGCCGCGGAGTTCCAGGAGAGTGAGGTGAAGCGACTGAGTGACTCCCTTCAGGAGGAACGTCGTGAGAGAGCGAAAGCGGTTCTTTTGAGTGAGAGATACTCTATGAAAGCTGATGTGATCATAAGGGGCATCCCGTGTAGTAAAGAGGAGGACAGTTTTCAAGTATTCACAGGCTTCCTAGTCAACGAACTGGGGTTCGATTCGAGTATTGCTATGCCTATCGTCGCCGTTCACCGGCTTGCAAAGCCATCATCTGCCAAGCCAGACCCACCTTTGCTTGTTCGTTTTGTCAGCTACCATGACAAGGATCGTGTGTTACAAGCTGGCCGTAATATGCGTGTTAGAAACAAGTTTGTGGTGCATGAACATTTGCCGCCCCCCCTACAGGCTGCACGGTCTAAACTGATACCAGATAGGAATGCGGAAGTGGACAAGGCCAGGCGCAGCAACATGAAAGTCAACGCTTCAATCAGGGTGCCTCCCAAAAGTACTTTCGCTGTGTTGGTAGTCAACGGGATGGAGAAGAAACGTGTGGATGCGCTAGATCTTATCCTGTCTTCGTAGAATGAACTTGAATGACTCAACATGATTGATTTAGCCCACCTGATGAACCATGCATGAGCAATGTCTTCTGGACGGCGGAGACGAATTTGCATTAAAATGTTGTTATCTCCACAAAGTGTGTCTGAAGAATTTTTGACAGGTGTAAAACAGTGTTTCTTGGCCATAGGGGCTGATTTGTTATTATTGTCCTTCATTCTCATGTCACGCTGTGACTGACTTGTGACTGACTTGTGTTAAGTTATATCTTTGATTTATTTCTGTTCTGATTCTGTTCTTGTCCAATGATTCTGACATTAACATACAGGATTAAATACTTATTCTGTTTAGTTTGCATGGGAATGGAAATGATATTGTTTTTGATCCGAATAGTTATTTTTGTTGTGCTTGTTATTGACAATTTGCTCCTCTGGACTTAAAACGATTAATTATAATGGAGCGAATGCCCAGATACCACCGTAAAAGAATAAATGATCTGATACATGCGCGT
>NC_049979.1:1199128-1200641 GCF_000003815.2 Branchiostoma floridae
AGGCCACGGCCTCCTCGTTAGCTTCTAGTATGTCCTGGTTGGAGATGTTGGGGCCTGTTAAAACCGAGACAGGCCTTCATGAAGATTGGCAATTGTCTCTGGTCTGTTGCGAGCCGTTGTGCCCCTTCCCACCTCTGCAAGGTCTTCTTCCACTGCTTGCATACACTAGCACGATAATGTCTTGAGATTGAGCAACCCACCACATGTCTCAAAGACGTGAGACAGCTGTTGTGTTGCACTGAAGGGCGCTACTGTAAATGCAGAAATGTTCGCGGTGGATTAATTTTCGCGGTGACCACTTCACCGCGAATTTAAAACCACCGCGAACATTTTTCTATTATGATATTAGATTGCAGTCTGTGGTGTTACCGCGAACTTAAATCCACCGCGAAAAGTCCTTTTTCCCGCTACCGCGAAATTAAATCCCCACGAACTTAAATACATTTACAGTATATGCAGACACAAGTATGCAGATGCAGATGGGCATTTCCGCGACTTTAGTGACTGTCGACATCTCGTTGCTCTCCAGAACTTCCTCTTCTTCGATTTTGAGCAGCTCTTCTAGTCGAGTGTGAGTCTTCGTGGCCAGAATCTCACATCTAAATACTGGTCAGATCTTGGCCAGAATCTCACATCTAAATACTGGTCAGATCTTGGCCAGAATCTCACATCTAAATACTGGTCAGATCTTGGCCAGAATCTCACATCTAAATACTGGTCAGATCTTGGCCAGAATCTCACATCTAAATACTGGTCAGATCTTGGCCAGAATCTCACATCTAAATACTGGTCAGATCTTGGCCAGAATCTCAGATCTAAATACTGGCCAGATAACGCAATTCAAATGTAGAACCTCCATTACACTAATCTCCAAGCAGATCCTACGGTGCCATAAGATAGTATCAAAGCTGGCAAAGGAGTGTAGCCGGCTAAGAGAGTCAAACGGGCACCGGAGGGAAGTTTGATGCTATACATTACGCACCGTGGATCTGGTTGGAGATTACATTACACAGCGTCACCTGGTTGACCTACTCAACGACAAAGTTTTAGCGTCGCCAAGAAACATGTAGATGAGTACACATATTGGAACATTCTAAGGTTTGCAATGTTTACCTCCATGACAACGGAGCTATAGTTTTTGGTATGTCTGTCAGTGTGTTTGTGTTTCCGGATATTTGTGATCACCATAACTCTAGAACCTCTAGATGGATTGTAATGATATTTGGTAGGTGGGAAGGTGTTGCAAAGACAAAGATCAGGGTCAAGTTTGGGCCCCCTGGCGTGTGACCTTGGTACTGCAGCAGAACTTTGATCTGGACATGCTATAGTCTTGTTATGTATGTCCCTGTATTGATATTGCTTTTAGATTATTTTTACTTGTAAGTCACAGCATTTAATCCAATAAAGGCTGCTACTGTGTGCTGTGTCTTGTAACAGCGAAATAATCCGTTCGTTCGTTCTTGTATTTGTAATTAGCGGCTTTCTCCCTGGAGAGTAACCGGTTCCCAGTCGC
>NC_049979.1:1200741-1201735 GCF_000003815.2 Branchiostoma floridae
CTAAAGGCTCTTTAAGTCTTATATACGTGTGCATTAAGAGGATATAATGTGTGTTTAGGTGCCTTTTCAGCAGCCTAAAGTTGCCATAAATACTTATTAAAACGCCCTTAAGACATGTTTAAACTTCACGTTTATCTGATCTAAAGCCTCTTTACGTCTTATATACGTGTGCATTAAGTGGATTATAACGTGTGTTTATGTGCCTTTTCAGCAGCCTAAAGTTGCCATAAATACTTATTAAAACGCCCTTAAGACATGTTTAAACTTCACGTTTATCTGATCTAAAGCCTCTTTACGTCTTATATACGTGTGCATTAAGTGGATTATAACGTGTGTTTATGTGCCTTTTCAGCAGCCTAAAGTTGCCATAAATACTTATTAAAACGCCCTTAAGACATGTTTAAACTTCTCGTTTATTTGATCTAAAGCCTTTTTACGTCTCATATACGTGTGCATTAAGTGGGTTATAACGTGTGTTTAGGTGCCTTTTCAGCAGCTTAAAGTTGCCATAAATACTTATTAAAACGCCCTTAAGACATGTTTAAACTTCACGTTTATTTGATCTTAAGCCTATTTACGTCTCATATACGTGTGCATTAAGTGGATTATAACGTGTGTTTATGTGCCTTTTCAGCAGCTTAAAGTTGCCATAAATTCTTATTAAAACGCCCTTAAGACATGTTTAAACTTCACGTTTATTTGATCTAAAGCCTATTTACGTCTCATATACGTGTGCATTAAGAGTCTATATTTTTCGTTTTAGCAGCTTAAAGTTGTCATATATACGCACTAAAATACCCTTAAGACATGTTTAAAGTTCCCTCTGTACGTCTCATATACGTATGCATTAAGTTGATTATAAGGTGTGGATAAGTGCCAATTTAACAGAATAATCATAAGCACGTTTCCAAGCAAGAAAATACAATGGATGACACTTTGAAATTTTATTGAATCAGGAGAAAATATTACATGGAAAAGTAATAAAAAAAAACTA
>NC_049979.1:1202014-1215862 GCF_000003815.2 Branchiostoma floridae
TGTTCAGCTTGCAGTCTCGGCTTCGATTAATCCGGATGGTACAAGGGTCGTGATTTCCCATTCTGTGTCGATTTCCAACAGCATCAACTTGTACAGAATGATAGCCACCTCCTCTCTTTGCGTCAAATTCCGTCAACGGGGGTCCTAAGCGGTAACAGCCACAACTTGCGGATTAGAACAGGTCCAAACGTTCTTCAATACTTCTCTTCAAATGAACGCCTGGAAAATAACCGCTCCGTGCCAGTAAATTTGAACCCCCACTCTTTTCTGCCATTGGATACATCCTATCACATGACACAGCCCCTGTGTATGTATAGTATGCCGGCCACAGACGGAGGCGCGCCCCATGCCGCATACCCGTACGAATTAACGCTGAATAAATTTACATCTAGCCTGCCCACGCATATCACAATAACCAAAACAAAAACGAGCAACACGTGAAGACTCTGCCTGTGTACCCAGACTGTTCTTTCTTGACTCTTGCTTGCAGATGAAGAAGTAAACATCATTCGTACATTTACTTGTAGAAATACTCGCCGTTTAATAATAAGAAAAACATAACAGAAATACGTAACATTTCATATACGTCTTGGCAACATATTAGCTAAACGGGGGAGGTCTCCCCTAGTTCGCTTAAACTGCGCGGATTCAAAGATTAAACATGTCGTTAGCCTGATTAAATCTCGCTTATAGCAGCCCGCCCAACATCCGCCGGCCAACTGGGCCAGTTACAGCCCTGGACAGCGGAGTTTGTGTTACACAGACTAACATGTCGTATGTTCAACAGAAATACGCAACATTTCATGTACGTCTTGGCAACATATAAGCTAAACGGGGGTGTTCTCCCCTAGTTCGCTTAAACTGCGCGGATTCAAAGATTAAACATGTCGTATGTTCAACAGAAATACGCAACATTTCATATACGTTTTGGCAACATATAAGCTAAACGGTGGAGGTCTGCCCTAGTTCGCTGAAAGTCTTAAACTGCGAAGATTCAAAGATTAAACATGTCGCATGTTCAACAGAAATACGCAACATTTCAGATACGTCTAGCAACATATAAGCTAAATGGGGGAAGTCTCCCCTAGTTCGCTTAAACTGCGCGGATTCAAAGATTAAACATGTCGTATGTTCAACAGAAATACGCAACATTTCATGTACGTTTTGGCAACATATAAGCTAAACGGGGGAGGTCTCCCCTAGTTCGCTTAAACTGCGCGGATTCAAAGATTAAACATGTCGTATGTTCCACAGAAATACGCATTATTTCATGTACGTTTTGGCAACATATAAGCTAAACGGGGGAGGTCTCCCCTAGTTCGCTTAAAACTGCACGGATTCAATTGAAAGATTAAACATGTCGTATGTTTGACAGAAATACGCAACATTTCATATACGTTTTGGCAACATATAAGCTAAACGGGGGAGGTCTCCCCTAGTTCGCTTAAACTGCGCGGATTCAAAGATTAAACATGTCGTATGTTCAACAGAAATACGCAACATTTCATGTACGTTTTGGCAACATATAAGCTAAACGGGGGAGGTCTCCCCTAGTTCGCTTAAACTGCGCGGATTCAAAGATTAAACATGTCGTATGTTCAACAGAAATACGCAACATTTCATGTACGTTTTGGCAACATATAAGCTAAACGGGGGAGGTCTCCCCTAGTTCGCTTAAACTGCGCGGATTCAAAGATTAAACATGTCGTATGTTCAACAGAAATACGCAACATTTCTTGTACGTTTTGGCAACGTATAAGCTAAATGGGAGAGGTCTCCGGGACCGTCTCCCCTAGTTCGCTTAAACTGCGCGGATTTAAAGATTAAACATGTCGTATGTTTGACAAAAAAACGCAAAATTTCAAATACGTTCTGGCAACATATAAGCTAAACGGGGGAGGTCTCCCCTAGTTCGCTTAAAAGTAGCGGCCACAGCGGACATGTATGCTGATGACACATCAGCCTACATATGCGCTCCTTCTATTGAAACTATCTCACATAATCTACAGACAGAGGTAAACAACATCTGTAGCTGGGTAAGAGTGAACCGGCTTTTCTTGAACACTTCAAAAACAAAATGTATTGTACTGGGGAGCAAGCCCAAAATGTCTGCTAAACCCAAACTCACATTAACTGCAAATGGTAAGGTTATCGAACAGGTCTCAGAGGTAAAACTACTTGGTTCGACAGTAGATGAGTGCCTTACCTGGAATACTCACACAAAATTAACATCTAAGAAAATGGCTAGATCACTGGGGATGATCAAAAGATGCGCATACCTTATGGATCAAACATTGTTAAAAATTGTAATAGAATGCCTTGTACTATCACACATCGATTATTGCAGCCCAGTTTGGTCATGCACAACTAAAACTAACATAAACCTTCTGCAACGAATGCAGAACAAGGCAACTCGTCTGTTTCAGTCGAAGCCACAGTGGAAACCTGTGCACACGAGATTGTTAATAAACACCATGACAACATTTAAAAGGATAACACTCACAAACGAACCCATTTGTATCAGTAGGCAACTGCGTTCGGTCAACAACTTGCATAGTTACAGAACCCGTTTTGCTGCTAAACAATCTTTTCTGTTAGAGAAACCTAGAACTAACGCACTGATGAAGTGTTTCATGTACAGGGCTGTCAGTGTGTGGAATAACCTTCCAATTGTCATGCAATCCACACAATCCCTGAGAGTGTTTAAGGATGGTTTGCACAAATACTTCCACCAGTAGTTACAAGCACTGTGCGACAGGATTGTCAATTTTTAAATTATGTATATTGTAAATATGTTATTGATTTAGATGTGTTTGTGACTTGTCTAGTTGCCAACCATGTTTGTATAATGTATTGTCTCTGTGAATGAATACCAGGAAGACTAGCGGTGGACCCTAGGGTCCACCGCTAATGGTTATTCTAATAAAGTTTCAAGTTTCAAGTTTCAAGTGCGCGGATTCAAAGATTAAACATGTCGTACATTCAACAGAAATACGCAACATTTCATATACGTCTTGGCAACATATAAGCTAAACGGGGGAGGTCTCCCCTAGTTCGCTTAAACTGCGCGGATTCAAAGATTAAACATGTCGTTAGCCTGATTAAATCTCGCTTATAGCAGCCCGCCCAACATCCGCCGGCCAACTGGGCCAGTTACAGCCCTGGACAGCGGAGTTTGTGTTACACAGACTAACATGTCGTATGTTCAACAGAAATACGCAACATTTGATATTCGTTTTGGCAACATATAAGCTAAATGGGGGAGGTCTCCCCTAGTTCGCTTAAACTGCGCGGATTTAAAGATTAAACATGTCGTATGTTCCACAGAAATACGCAAAATTTCAACTACGCTCTGGCAACATATAAGCTAAACGGAGGAGGTCTGCCCATGTTCGCTTAAACTGCGCGGATTCAAAGATTAAACATGTCGTATGCTCAACAGAAAAACGCAACATTTTATATACGTCTTGGCAGCATATAAGCTAACGGGGGAGGTCTTCCTTGCGTACACGGCGGTTCGAAATAAATTATACATGGCTCATATTCAACAGAAAAACGCTACATTTCATATGACGTAAGGGAGCGCATATAAGCCAAAAGTAAGAGGTCTTCCCTGTTCGAATTAAACCTTGCGCACAGAAAGATTGAATACGTCATATGCTTTCGGAACAAACAACACAGAAGAGTATTTCATTTGACTTTGCTGAGGTATTAACATAACATTTTGTACCGGAAAACGCAATTGTCAGTTTTGACTGTAAACCTTGCCACTGTTTTAAAACAGATGATGCAATGCTTTATCAAACACCAGACAAAGGCTTATTATATTTGACATGGCCGAGGTAAGTTTGGTAAACTAAACATGTATTTTGTAACAGATCTAGAGAAACGGTATTTGTGAGTTTTGACAGAAAATATAACCACAAAACAGTAATACGGAATATCTTTTATAACTTTTTAAGACATTTAAGTTCTCTTTTCGGCATACTAAAATAGATGTAAAATTCACGTAAAGAAACACGACAGATTAAGTAACATTTACAAACGCTGAAATCTTACGTAAAGGCCAGATGTATGTTTCCGATGCCTTTAATAGATCTTAAAATCTTCTGAAATATTTCTCCGCCTTTAAGGGCTTTATACGTATCTCTGAAACTTTGCTTAAATAGTTGTTTTCGTGCTGTGTTAAAACCAAGTGTCAAAACAATTTCTCATGTATCAGCGTGGTACCTGAAACAGTAAAACAAGATGAGAGGAAGGGAAATTAATGTAACGTTAACACTTCGCCAAAGTTTTACCTGGCATATTTATTGTACCCCACCCACATTTTTTTTACCCATCCCTTAAAAACAAGCTTAGGTCTAATCAATGAGTATGATGCTGATACCGATAATGCAACACCTGCTTGGTTCCCAAAGGCTGCTATCTCATTTCCTGTGGGAAACCTGTCTATCTTTTTTACCTAAGAACCTAACGAGTATGCAATTCATATTTATTTAGAGCACCACATAGAATTTCAGCCAATGAAATGCTTGAATACGAGGGTGAGTCAGAAAGTGATGCAAGTGATTTTGTAACACGCTCATTTTTCAATCGAACGAGTTATAAGTTAGCACACAGGTAAAGGCAGATACCCTCTTGAGATTCAACTATCTAGATTTGATTTTCATCATTTTAAGGGCACCTGAATTGATTTCAAAATGACCACACCCTTTGACGCTTGTCAGACGATCAATTCCTCCAAATCTGACACACTTACAGTTACTGTAGGACGTTAAAATTACACATGAATAATAACAAATGTCTTTAGAGGTTGCATGCTAATTTGGATGCAAGGATGGAGTAAGTTGTGATATTGATATTTATGGCCGAATTCGTGATTGTTGATTAAAAGTGTTTGTAGACTACTTTTCCAATTCCCAAAAGAAACGAACCTTGACACATTTAGTAATTATTCAGGGGCCAAGATATGCGCTCGTTTTTATTCCTCTTAGTGGAAAAATGGGCTACAGAAACTTTCAATCAACACACCACAAATTCCGTGACCCAAACGACCGCTTATACCTCACTCTATACCAGCAATGAGCAAAGAAAAACTCATTGGATTTTAAAGAGAAATGCAGTTTACTACATGTGCAGGTTCAGTCTCATACAATAGCCAAAAATGGGATAAGGAAATTCTTAACTGTACGTTAATTGGACCTCACTTATCTTCTGGCGTGATTCCAAGGGTGTGGTCATCTTGAAATCAGCTCAGTCAGCTTGGTAGAGCCAAATTAGGTGTTCTTTGTATCTCAGTTCCTGTTTTATATGTTCTTAAAGGCACTAAACAAACAAAAGTACTGTATTTAAAGCGGACATGAACAGGACGTCATCCATTTCGTGTGGAAGCAGAAGTGTAACAACATGAAAGTTCTACTGTGTCTGTTGGTGAGCCTGTCCGTGGCTCTGGCCGAGAAGACGCGTGTTGGCGGGGCCGTGGAGATGACTGCGGCCGAGCTGGCCGACCCAGCCCTGCTGGAGATCGCCAACTTCGCTGTCAGCAGGATCGACGAGTGGACCAACGGCATTTACAGGTCCAAACTGGTGCAGGTTCTGTCAGGCAAGCGACAGGTAGGGGCATCTTCTCTAGATGCAGAAGTTAGGTGTAGCAGGTCGTTCAGTGTAATATAACCAGCTGCTACCGCGCCGCCTGCCTGCGAAGTTGGTGTGTTACGCCGAAGGGCGGTTATACCGGCTATATAGATACAGATACAGATAGAAAAGGAGTCTCTATTTTCCATACATATACATCCCGACTAAAGTCATGTCCCCGGGCCAATCTAGTCGCACATCTCAGGTAGTGAACTAAATAGTTCCGTTTTGTTGGTGAGGCTAGACTGCTGTGCAGCCAGTACCGACTATGAACACAATACTAACAGATTCCCGCTACAACCAAGGCGAAAATACATGATGCCGTAGGACTAAGATATGAATAGAAGACTCGTCTTTGACATGTCGTCCTGTGGGCTGCCATTTTTATATGCCGCGAGATTGGATCTATTTATCCAACTACCGTTACTTATCCATGAAGTTAACATTGCATCATAGCCAAGTAGGAAAAGAAGTCACGGAATTATGTATGCCTTTATACGAGGTCACTGTGTTTTGGTCAAAGCTCTCTTGTTGAGGCAAATAGTTGGGTCTACAGCATCGTGCTGATGGTATTTGTGGCGATAAGGCTTGTGAAGAAGAATTTTATTTTTCTGAGGGTGGAAAAGGGTGCAAATGTCACCGTCAGATCAATTCAGTCACTGTATCGACAAACCTCACAGCACTGATCACAAAAACAGAGCAAATAGTTTGCAAACACAAAAAACACTGTTATCGCCTTGTTGTTCGGTATCGGGGTTCAATCTTGTAGGTACATGATGGTCATAGAAGCGTCATTTTATCACAATGCAATCATCTATCTACGCTATTTGCAAATGGTACGTCAGGAGCCAAACATATTTACTTCTGAAGACAAAAATGACGAAAGCTCTGCAAATACTTTTAGTTAATCGTATTTGCAGGGGCCTCGCGCGTAATTGCTGAGGAGATGATTATTTTATCTCTGGTCCTGCGTAAGTAGTATAAAACAACAATGCAAACATTCGACCAAAAGCTTGCTCAGCAGTTTTCTGTGCTTACTAATAGGGCCTTCACACGGAAATCGAATTAGCAGGAATCAAGCCGAACCAGCCGGAATGAAGTATTTGCAAACTTCGTGTCACATTCGGGGCCATTCGGGTGGGAATTCCAAATGGGCCTTAAATCCCCATCACACGAGAAGGAATGAGCCGGAATGCCGTCAGAATGAAAATTCTTGTCTATTCCTGTGAATTCGCAGTGCATTCTAGACATTCTTACGGCATTCGAAATATTCTTTCGGCCACATTCTGGCAGGATTCGAGGTGGGTTGCCGTTTCGGTTCTCCATCGAATGAGATAAGAATGTATCGAATAATGTTGGAATGCCGTAGAATGCGGTCAGACTGCAGTCAGAATAGTTAGAATACACTAAGAATCCACAACGAATGCCATTCGATATTTCTCCACTTCGAATGCACCTCGACAGTTTTTAACATGTCAAAAACTTTCGAGCCAGCCAAAAGAACGGGGACGAATATCTCGAATGCAGTAAGAATGTTTAGAATGCAGTACGAATTGCGAGGAATTGCCACGAATAGGAAAAAAATTTCACTCGGATGGCATTCCGGCTCATTCGTGCTCTCGTGTGAAGGGGGCTTTAGTTGTTACTAGACAAATGATAACCTGGCATGGTGACGTTAAATTGAACTAACATAGGGTCCCTGTCCGACGATGATATCGTTGGAACGCCACCAGCTCGAGAACTACTCAATGGAACGACAACTCAACACCTAACAGGCTGTGAAAACGAAGATGCGCTAAGGGTAAAAAAACGTCATAAAATGGGTAGATAATGAGTAATACCATATCACACGGCACTGACGGCAGTGTGCAGAATTATGTGGAAGTCAGGTGTGCCTATTCGTGGTAGGGTTTACCCCCATGGATATAGGCAAATTCAATTAACTCCAGATGTGAATATTTCCCTTTCAGATTGTGGACAAGTACATCCTTGAATTGGAAAAGGCCACCACTACCTGTCCCAAGATGGGTATGATTACATTGGAGGACTGTCCTCTGCACCCGGACTACACGGTCAGTTACATACATGTACCATATAATATATCATTTCGTCTTGGCCATGGGAAACTTTGAGAGTAATGTAGCGAAACCAACTACAAACGTTAGTGTTTGCTTTGCATACAATATTGAAATCCTAGTCCTGCTATGTGCAACAATTATGTCATTGCACATACACAATGCCAGTATGTGGGTCCTGTATTGTTATGGGTTTGGGGTATTCCCCACCTTAATGTATCATACCGCAGCAAAGCGCATCAAATGGGGAAGGAACTCAGAATAGGTCACGTTTTATTGATCTGATTAATAAATCAGCTTGGGTGTGTGTGTGTGGGGGGGGGGGGGTGCTTGGTTGGTAGATAAGCAACAGAATCCCAGCAGGACAAGGGTTAACGTTAAGTATTGGAGTATCTGACATTAGATTGGTACGCTGGATCGGAAGCTACACATCTGCTTTATGACTACAATGTAACCATGTGCAATGCGCCGATATGGAAAACTTTCTTGAAGGATTCATGTTAACGTTACCTCTAATGTTTTGAGTGACAAACCAACCAACAGTCAGATAGCTACCTGGAACGTTGGTTGCTTACAGTGTTATGTTGACCGTTTCCCCCAGAACGAGATCTGCCACGTGGAGGTTTATGTCGTTCCGTGGACCGGAGAACGCGAAGTGCTGGAACAGGGCTGCAGACAGAAACCGGCCAAGCGCTTCTTCAGCGACATGATCCAGGTTGACCCTTCGGACGGTTCTGCCATGGCTGCAGCTCTCTTCGCCGTGGACCAACTCAACGCCGGGAGCGATTCCCTGTACCTCAGCAAGCTGCTGCGCGTGAACAGCGCACAGATGAGGGTAAAACCCTTGCGTGAAGACAATCAGCACATTCTTATTTATAGCGTTAGATAGACAGATGAGTTCAGAAGATCAATATTATCAGAGGCTGCGCCTATCATTGACATGGGTCTTAATTAAACTTATAAAGATTGATTATGACAGCAAATAAAACAATATCAATGGTGCACATCATGTATCTTTACTGTCCTCAAAATAAACAGAGTAACTGTAACAAACTGAACGTACTTCAGAATCCCCTCTGCTCCCCACATAGGGACATGAAGTATAGAATCCTCTATCTATAAAAACACAATCTTGAAAACCCTATCTTAAAACTTACCAAGGAATGGTTTGTTAATATGCACCGAGCCACAGATAGCGCCCACTATATGACAATATATTCTATGAATCTAAATGATGTTGCTACCTACTTTGGTCTGTCTTCAGGTTGTATCAGGCATTACCTACTTTGTGCAACTGGAGATGGGCACGACTGTCTGCGCCAAGGGCGACAACCAGATCCTGGCTGACTGCGAGTTCAGCTCGAACGCACAGGTACAGTTTCCTTACATCAGAATTACAAATACTTTATATATGAGGACCAACACAACACAACACATAGCAGTGCTTCTGCATTTTCTTCATTTTAGTTTTTCCACGGTTGAAGAGGTTGACATAATGACATTACCTTTCCAGTTTTCTCTATCTATTATGCATGTGGCACGGTGATTTTGTTTTCCAGTTCCAGGCGTGCGATGTGAGTGTGTACAACAGTGGGAATAACTTTTTGAGGCTCACCAGCTCGTCCTGTAGGACCCCGCGGTCAAAGCGGCAACTGATGCCAGGCGGTCTGAACGGAGGACATCACCCCACGGACACCAACAGCCAAAAAGTGTTGGAGATGGCAGCCTTCGCTGTGGACACCATCAACGATCAAAGCAACTCCATGTACCTCAGTAAACTGGTCCATATCCACAGTGCCAGCACTCAGGTTGGTTGTATTCAGTTCCTTCTCAAACACACACAAGTCCATATATATATATATATATATTTGCCCTGTGTCGACGTCCGTGAAAAAATTGTCGAAAACGAAGGAAACCGTACAGAATTTTCCCAATGTAGGGACCGTCTTTCATACAATTTTGCAACTGAAGTAGAATAAATGATTCCAATGCGCCGGACACCATGCACACTCATTTGTAATGACCTTCCTTCTTATTTATATAAAAATGAATTAAAGCACCCCACCTTTGGGTTTTCAAAGGTTGTTGCCGGTATTAACTACCACTTGGAACTGGAGATCGGTGCCACCACCTGCTCCAAGGGAGACTCCGCCAGTCTAGAGGACTGTGACCTCGACCAGAACGGACGAGTGGGTGTTGCTGCTGTTGTTGTTATATGTTCATCATCATCACTATTTACATGTTATATGTTAATGTCACATCTTGTGTATGTGTGTGTTTGTAATGGGGGGGGGGGGCAACGCTATGTCGCCAATTAAAGTTAACCAACGCCATATTCAAGATTCAAGTTAAAATCCATTAGGTAGATGATATTCATACTGATAGCTCGTAGTCCGGTTTAGACCTCACTTCTGTATGTGTTTTGCCCCTGATGTATCCAGGTTGAGATCTGTATGGTGACTGTGTTTGACCAATCTTGGACCGGGACCCGTGAAGTCACCTCAATGACCTGCAGCCCTAAGGTAAGGCTAGACATGCGCACACGTGCCTGCTTTCTTTGGTGCTGAAATACGCCTTTTTTGGGCCATGGGACAAAATGTTTTCGTTTTCTATTTAGCTATGTCAAGGATATGTCACAACAGGAGATACCATTTGCTGTAAAAAAAATCGCAACAATCTGCTGAAAATAATTTTTTTTGCTGTTAATTGATCAATCATGCTTACTATGTACCGCT
The DNA here is from genome assembly GCF_000003815.2 of Branchiostoma floridae. Taxonomy (NCBI): domain Eukaryota; kingdom Metazoa; phylum Chordata; class Leptocardii; order Amphioxiformes; family Branchiostomatidae; genus Branchiostoma; species Branchiostoma floridae. The sequence goes on from NC_049979.1 coordinate 1,212,459, forward strand.
TGCGGCACCAAAACTGGCAAAAGCATTTCCTAATGTGTTACAAAATTTACAATATTGCACTGATATCCAGGTTGCTGTAAAGCGGCAGTTCATGCCGGGAGGACTGATGCCTGCAGACACTAACAACCAAGGCATCCAGCATCTCGCCTCGCTGTCAGTGGACCACATCAACACCATGAGGAACGCTCCCACCCTCAGTAAGCTGGTGGAGGTCACCAGCGCGCAGTATCAGGTGCGAGGAAAAAGTTGATCATGCAAGGGCCACGTTTGTACTAGCCTCCACCAGACCGTCCTATGAAGGGGTGTGGGGATCGTAGAATTCGGTAGAAATTGGAAAATTGGCCAGGAGAGTCAGTCCACGCTTAGGTTCAGATCTCCTCACCGGAGACCAATTCCTCTGGTAGCAAAACTCCCCTGCAAAGCATTTGGTGTCCTAAAATGGCCAGCATAGTCAGTCTGGTAGAGACTACGTTTGTACTGTAAGGACAGCAATCTAGCAAGAAAAGATACCGATATCTAGCAGCTTTTTTCTTCATAACTTCAGGTTGTGGCAGGTATGAAGTACTACCTGACGATGGAGATCGGCACCACCAGCTGCTCCAGCAGCGACAGCACCGTCCTGTTGTCCGACTGCGCCGTCCTGCTCGGTGGCGGGGTTCGTAATATTAACACCCTTGGATGCTTGATTTCTTTGAAAATTTACTTCTAGAAACAAGGGCGATCCCGGGAAGAATTCGTACCAACATAGACAACAATAAAATCGTATACGATACGTCGCTATACGATTACGAGTAAAGCAAACTTAATGCACTAGTCATGTCAGCTTTATTTGGGTCTACTCATATTGTTAATCTACTGCAGATCGAGACAATGTAAATTTATAGTGAATGTAAATCTTCATTCCTTACCAATGTTTTAATTGAGATCGCTTTACTTTGGACAGCTCTACCCACCCACGTCATTACATTCTGGATTCTATTGAAAACAGTTTTACTGTAACTGACATTTCCTCCTTGTATGTGCCCCCACAGCGCGAGATGTGTGACGTAGAAGTGTTGGACCAGCCGTGGATCGGGGAGCCACAGGTCCTGAACTTCTCCTGTACGCCCAAACAGCTCTTTCCGTGAGAGCATACTGGACATCACCAAGGGCCACTACAAACATGAGGAAACTGTTATTCACATATGAACATCATTGTTCCAATTGATATCGCATATATAATATTGTTCCCACGTCACATTTTTCATGCATGATGACTCGATATATTATTTGGGTTATCTTTAATTAAGAAATGCTAGTTCTGCCAAAGATACAGTCAAGTGATGTACGGCGTCGCGTGTAGCCCTCAGTAAACTGTAAGTTATGGTGCCGTAATGTTCCTGAGTGTGTGATTCACTTGCTTTGTCATTATATCGAATAGGCCGTCGCAATGGTCGCTTTTTTACTTCCCGATGTTGTCCAATGATGACACACGCAGAAACATATCCTGGCGCTCAGCAGCAAATTAGATTACGTATCTTGTATACAGACAAGGCAATTTTCACGTACACATGCGCCATGCTCTCCTAAGTTGTGTACGTGATAATGAGGTTATAAACATTACGTCATGCAGCCTGTAGAGAAAAGTACATTTACCGACACGATAGGTCGGAGAAATCTATGATATCATCTATATCATACGGAAGGTAGATTATGAATGCTCTTTGAAAAGGAACTATGTTGACCGGTACGCGAGTAGGACTGTTTACACGTGACATCATGTGTGGCATTTACCGTTATATCCAGTCAGATATGCAGAATCCGTTTACGTGTGCTCAAAGTTTGTTTAGTTACCGCCAACGCATATATACGCAAACGCTGAAAATCATGGAACAGCTGGCAACACGACGTGCACAGAACGATCAGGGAAAATCACGCACTATCTGATTGGCAGTATCCATTTACCGCGAGGCCCAACACACTGAGATAATCATCATAACGCAAACCTTGACCAATATACAAAAGTTAGGTGTGACGGGTCCTTCGGTGTAATATAACCAGCTGCTGCCGCGCTGCTTGCCTGCGAAGCTGGTGTGTTACGCTGAAGGGCGGTTATACCGGCTATATAGATACAGATACCGAAGGACGTAGGTGATTTCTGAAATTTATTGCATCGATTATAAAAACAGCTACCGCGAAAAAGTGCATTATGGCGCAGCTGTGTGCAGAGGACATACCAAACTACATATGATAGCGGCAAAGGGGAAATACAGATACAGATGCGAACACTCATCACATCGAACAAAAACAATACTCTGTCGCCGGAGGTTACTCTCCGGTCACAGAGTAAAAGGATGAGAGGAAGGGAAATCAATGTAACGTTGCCACTTCCCAAAAGTTTCACCTGGCATATTTACTGTACCCCACTAACATTTTTTTGCACATCCCTTAAAAACAAGGTCGAATCAATGAGCTTGATGCTGATACCGATAGTGTAACACCTGTTTGGTTCCCAAAAGCGGCTGTCTTATATCCTGTGGGAATATGTCTAGCTTTTGTTCTTAGGAACTTACAGGTATAGAGTTCAAACGTAGAATAAGGGCCAGTAATTCTGCGTTTTTTTCTATATATTTAGAGCACATAGAAGTTCAGCCAATGGCATACACGTACGTGAAAACAAATTACGTACAATTCCTTCAATACAGACGACTCTTCACTCTACGGAGGCGTCAGCTCATCAACACCTGATTGACGAATCTCTTGACAGCATACTCTCTGCCTGGTTTTTCTTTTTTGAGATGCTAAAATGTTAATTATTCAATACAAAGCTTTTAATAGATAGAGCCAAATTTAGGTGAACTTTGTATCTCAGTTCCTGCTCGTATATGTACTTAAGACACTAAGCAAACAAAAGTGCTCTACTTAAAGCGGACATGAACAGGACGTCATCCATTACGTGTGGAAGCAGAAGTGTAACAATATGAAAGTTCTACTGTGTCTGTTGGTGAGCCTGTCCGTGGCTCTGACGGAGAAGACGCTTTATGGCGGGGCCGAGGAGATGACTGCAGCCGAGCTGGCCGACCCAGCCCTGCTGGAGATCGCCAACTTCGCTGTCAGCAGGATCGACGAGTGGACCAACGGCATTTACAGGTCCAAGCTGGTGCAGGTTCTGTCAGGCAAGCGGCAGGTAAGCAGTCTCCTTTGTTCATACATGCATGTCCTGTCCCCGGGCCAATCTAGTCGGACATCTCAGGAAGTGAACTAAATAGTTTCGTTGTGTTGGCGACGCTAAACTGTTGCTCAGCCAGTGTTGACTATGAACACAATTGCAATTGACAGATCCCTTGCTATAATCGGACGAAAAGACACGATGCTGTAGGACTAAGATATGAATAGAACACTAATGATCACTAATGTCTTTGACA
>NC_049979.1:1216092-1216564 GCF_000003815.2 Branchiostoma floridae
TTTTGGGGCGATAAGGCTTGTGAAGGAGAATACAATTTTGCCACGGGTGGAAAAGGTGCAAATGTCAGCTCAACTCCGTCACTGTATCCACAAAACTTACAGCCCTGATGACAAAAATGGTGCAAATAGTTTGCAAACGCAAAAATACTTTTATCGCCTTGCTTCCTGTGCACCACACGACACTGATGACTCAATGAGAACCGAGCAGCTGTGACCTGCCAGTCAGCATTTTCTACGAGGTCTATAGAACGCTAGGATAGAAATTGTGCTGTTCATAAACTATGATGATATAGTCCCAGGCAAGCTCTTGCATGGCTTTCCTGAAATATCACTGCTTATATGATATTCATCATCATCATCATCATCGGTCGACGTGCTTACACACGTAGGGGCTATACCGCCCCTCATGGGATATTGTAATAATCAAAATCTGCCAAAGTCGAGACAAATACCATGACAGTATTTGGTATTC
>NC_049979.1:1216664-1217702 GCF_000003815.2 Branchiostoma floridae
GACAATCAACTGACTTGCCCCAGCATCTTGTCTGTATTCTTAGTAAGTATACACAAGAATGTGGGTCTGTCAAGGTCGTTCCAGATGTCAGTGTAGGTAGTACTCTTTCTCTGTGACCAAGGCCTCCTTTCTGTGACTGTGAGGTGAGTTCCTTACAATGGAGTGTGTGAGGTCGGCAGTCTTGCCCAAGGGACTGTGTTTTCCTTGGCCAAGGAGATATTTTGAGGGCCTGCGGTAATTACATTAGGGGAACTGATATCCGTGATATCCCAGGAATTTCCCATACAACCAGCCCAGGGTGAGGATCTGAGGCCCTGTGTACATAGTGAACAAGGTGAGCTTAAATCACTCCTTATCGTTCTGTCAGGAGAGAACAGGAGAGGAGAACGTAACCTTGCAGTTGGACGCTGAGGTAAGGATGTTGGATTTTGTGACTAGATGGTCTTTTGTTGAGGAATCTTGTGGAAAGATGATTTGAGGAGGGTAAACATGGGAGAAGGTCTTGACAAAACCAAGGAAGGCAATCAATTTTAGTTGCTTTGCTTCGAATTATGTGAAGGAGACTGCTTTCTCTACGAATTACGGCAAAAATACGCTGCCTACACTTTATGGAAAAGGGGGTCCTGGTCCTTATTGGAAAGGTAGTGCTAAACCTGTATATTCTAAACCTGTGTATATAAGTTAAGCTGACTTCAGGGAATGGAAGGAATCCTTAGATGTGTTTAGACTGTCAAAGAAGGCTTATAACGAGTAAGAAATTTAGGTTACATGTAAACAAGAGCTGTTTGTCATTGTTGATAAAGTCTGCCTTCCATGTTTGGGCTAAATAGCTTTATTTATAGCCTTAGATTAGGCCACGTTGATTTGATTATATGGATGACATCCGCGCTCGCACCAATTTTCGGCCATTTCCAAAAAAAAAAAAAGTTTTCGACCACACAATAAATTGTGCAAAGCAGCTGTAAAATGAGCACAAATATTCCGTAGATTGAAAAAAAAGTACCAGAAAACAGATAACTAATGCCATATATAGAATGC
>NC_049979.1:1217802-1219216 GCF_000003815.2 Branchiostoma floridae
CAATGAGATGCCCGCTTGAGTAGGACAATATGAAGTGGTGACGTCATCCAAACGAGGTTGAACAAGAATCAGAAGCAGGCTTCCGTTCTGCTATTAAAAAAGTCTCATTTTTAAAGGGCGGCGTTAAATCATTTTAGCAATTACATGTATATTTTATACACTTTCTTCATGTTATTTTCTTTTCTGTCCTCGAATCGGAAATAGCTGAGCATATGCAGATATTGCATAACCATTGCCCGATAGGTTCGCTTGCGTTAGATACTAAAAGCGTTGCTCTTTGTTTACCCTAAGGCCACTGCAAGTAAATTTTAGGGATTACTTCCTCTGCAGACTCTAAATTTAAAGCGAGAGGACGAATTAAACAAGATGGGTAAAAAATCTAAATTAAAAAAAAGACACCATAAACGTTATGACAACAATTGCAGTGATAAAACATGGTATTACAATGAGACAACAAGTCTTTTATTCCTGTATTCAAGAAATGCACAAAGTGACACTTGTGTGATAGACTAGTATAATCTACCAAGTTGGCAACTACGCTCAAGGCTACCACACAAGTGTTAACTATCCAACTAGTTTTTCTTCTATAACTACAGTCATGGCTACCTCGCTAGTGTTACCGTCTACAAGTACAATCATTAGGCTATAACACAACATATTTTTTTTCTATTTTGGTACTTTCTCGTCATGTTGACCATCTCCAAAGAAGACAAAAATCTTTTTTTTCTGAAACCAGGCGGATGTCATCCATAAAATTAAGATGCTGTGGTCTTAGGAAAAAATTAATGATGTCATCCATATAATACTTGCCGTGGCTATGTGTCAGTACAGCGTTTCAACTGAAGCATTACAATGTTTACAGATTAAGTTCCTTACAAAATATTCTACAAGTCCTAGGATTGTTAGATATGGTAAGCTTTTTAGGTCAAAAATGTCAAGAATAAAAGAAAAATGTCGCGAGTCTTTTTTCTGACCTCCAGGACATTTAGACATGTTCTTGCTGTGCAGGGGTCATCGTCCATTTATACAAATATTCTCACAGTGATTTTCGGCTTTGAAAAGAGACACAAATTTTCCCACGTTGGCGCCAGAGAACCTCTGCCTCCCTACCTCTCCAACATGCGTCTGTCACGTACATATCACGCACCGGATGGGAAAATGTTTAATTATGGACCAATCAGGGTTTGACACGTCATCTATCTACCTGTGAGTCAGGCCAGATATCACTGTTGTCCACCGCTGGAAGATCATTCCGTGAGCAGAGACGACCGTTATCGGACAGAGGCAACTTTTCGGAGACCTATCTACCAGATACAGCGAGACATCGCACTGGGTTGTGGTACCTTGCCGCCGAGCCAGTTCTCAACTCAGGTAAGACATAAGCTTCAGACTCATTAAGTTTATATACAAAATT
>NC_049979.1:1219316-1219967 GCF_000003815.2 Branchiostoma floridae
CGACTGAGACTTTTCAACACGCATCTGTCAAATTTTTAGCTATTTTCTTGTGCACAAGAGGAGAATCAAACAGTAACTGATTTCATACATGTTTCTCGCTCTGGTTTTATATTTTCAAGCGGCTGCAAGCAGAGAGCGGTTTATGCTGTGTCAGCGACAGCTTGCAAATATTTGCGAAGTGTGTAACGTTACATGTATGAAGCGTCAAATAGATTTTCCCTACAAATCTACACAAGTTCTCTACCAACATATGCTCTGTTTTCTTACCTGGATGTTCACTGATACACAGCCACCAGTTGAGCCCGTAAAAACCGTAAAAGTTGTGAAAATCTGCGAGATTGAACAGGCACCTCCGCGTTGTTCGTGTACCCACGCCGTTTTCGATCAGACAGGAAGTTGCAACGCTTGACCCGGAAGTCCTCTTTTGACCTACTTGGTTATGGAAATGAGGCCTTTATTTGCATACCAGTAATCTAAATGTGTCAAAATTTTGTAGTGCTACCATGGAGCGCATTGGGTTAATAAAATTTCCTTATCATAATACTAGAGTACAATGTTCAAAGTATGAAAGTCATTTTATTATTATTGTAGCAAAGAAGACTATTCAATCATTTCCTTAGTCTCTACCAGACTCCTATAGGTCGCTGGGGG
>NC_049979.1:1220067-1251978 GCF_000003815.2 Branchiostoma floridae
GGTCCAGCATAACTTGTTATTTAGGTACTAGTATCTCGTGTTTCGCACAGGCTATGGTCAATTTCTATGTGGTAGTTGCCTCTTGTGCACAGGGAAAAGTGACATAAGTTTGGGCCCACTAGCAGCTTCCTTCGGGACTGCAGGGGCATTTTAGTCATAGATTTTGAATCAGGAGAAGCAAAGAATGCAGGAATGAAGTTTCTTATTTTTTTACCTCTCTTTGACCAAGATTCCTTGAAGACCAATGTAGCCGTAATGGTATGCAATGTAATCATAATGAAATATGCAAATAATGACTTGATTTGCACATTTGCTTAAGAAAATTTTATTCCAATTGTGCTAAATGACAGGTACTTGGTACTCACGTAACTTGAAGAAGAGAACACAGAGACAAACGTGCTAATTTGCATAATCAATAACAAAAAAAATTGTACACTATGCTTGTTTGCAACATGGATAACTTGAACAAGTGAATAAGAACGTGAATAACACGAATGAGTGTAACAAGATGCCCAGATACCAGATAAGGCCCAATATTAGTTCTATCATTATTACAAAATGTACCACCGATACTGGTATCACTTCTTACCGTCAACTATGCAATTTTTTCCAAAATAGGTTTGTATACATGTAGATATTGACAGAAAAAGCTTAAGAGAGTTCAAGAGACTGCCTGTGCCGCGGTGGAACATGTCAGCAAGGAACAGCACAAGATTGACTCATCCTCCTATGCAGATAGCCTGGAATCCAGCCGTACTGTGCGTTGGTCGCTCTGCTCCTGCCAGTACGTCTGGCATTCGTTAGCATTGGAACGATTGGCATTTGAATATTCGCACACTTTATGTGCGCGATTTCTGATTGGCTGTTGGCTCCAAGCCCCCTTCGCAAAGCACCACCAAGGTGGAAATCGAACACACAGAATCATGTTTACAGTTCGTAATCGAACGGAACACTACTTCTATCTTTCCCGCATTAGTGACGTAAGGACCGATCTTTCCAATGCTAACGAATGCCAGACGTGTTCGCAAGGAAGCAGAGCGACCAAAGCACAACACGGCTGGATTCCAGGCTACTATGCAGAGACATCCAACAGCCAAACTGCCTGTCTGGATGTACCCTGCTCTTTCAACCGTCACCCTTAGTTCCTGACCACCCTGCTTATAAATATTAATGAGGTTACCCTTATACATGCGAGACAGCTTTTGAAAATGGAAAGCCTATTCTCTGATTGGCTGACAGCTGGTTTGGGGGGGGGGGCGTCCACAGGAACTAAGAGTGACGGTTGAAAGAGCAGGGTACATTCAGACAGGCAGTTTGGCTGTTAGATGTCCCTGCGTAGGAGGATAGATAGACTGGGACAATGTTACTAAGTAATGTACTTGATCATGATCCTGACTTGTTTGCAAGGAGTGTGGGGGTGGGGGGGCATCCAGATCTGCCGACAACAGAGTACATCAAACAGGGACAGAGGGCGCCACTATCTCAGACCTGTGAATGACTAAGTGGGCGCGTTGATCTCATCCATATAATCAAATCGGTGCCCTTACTGGTCTCACATTTGCCATAGTTCTCTGCCATGTTCCAACTTTACTATGCTCACTCCACTCAAATCATGTTCCGATCCGTGTCTCCTTAGTGCTGCACTTACTGTATGGCATACATCTTGTACTGAACTGTCCCCAGTTCTTTCCTCTTTTTTCTCCATTCAACACCTGTCCACAAATGACCAGTTTCTCCTGATGACCCAGCTATACATAAATGGCCGTCATGTTCCTCCAGGCTTTTAGCTAGGATTTTGTAATAGGGAGTCCAGACTTATTGGTGAGTCGCGGTAAGTGACTATTGTTTGTAGGGGGGGGTCTGTGGGCATCCACCTTCCATGGTGCGGAGTTTTTGATGAATTAAGTTTAAAAAGTGCATTCTTAGGTATCCCAAGAGGCAAAAATACTGTTCCAGAGGTCACAGTAGAAGACTGTGACCACAGATGACCTGGTAGCATCCCTAGTCAATCAGACTTTCATGCTTGTCAGACAATTTTCTCCCCAGTGTAAGCGCGTCCAGGGGCATCAAATTTCTTGTTATTCTGAGAAAAGTGCATTCAGATGACGCGTTGACGCATGCCTGGCTAAAAGCCTGTGTTCCTCAAACATTCAGCTTTTGTGTGAACTTGCTGGTGTCTCTTCAAAGTGTTCAGGTGACGGAACCGTTTACTGCACAGTACACAGGTGTAGGGCTTCTCACCTGTGTGGGTACGCATGTGAGACTTTAGACTACCTGGCTCACTGAACTGCCTGCTACACTCCTTACACTTGTAAGGTTTTTCACCTGTGTGAGTGCGCACGTGCGTCTTCAGAGTTGCCCGCTCACTGAACTGCTTGCTGCACTCCTCACACTTGAAGGGTTTTTCTCCTGTGTGAGTTTTCATGTGATTCTTCAGAGCACCTGTCTGCCTGAACTGTTTGCTACACTCTTCACACTTAAAGGGTTTCTCACCTCTGTGAATTCGCATGTGGGTCTTCAGATTACCCAGCTGACTAAATTTTTTGTTACATTCCTCACACTTGTAGGGTTTCTCCCCTGTGTGAGTTTGCATGTGGAGTTTCAGATGATCCAGTGCACTGAACTGTTTGCCACACTTCTCACACATGTAGGGTTTCTCCCCTGTGTGAGTTCGCAAGTGACTCTTTAGACTACTTAGCCCACTGAACTGCCTGCTACACTCATTACACATGTACGGTTTCTCCCCTGTGTGAGTGCGCATGTGGGCATTCAGAGTATCCAGCAGTTTAAACTGTTTGCTGCACTTCTCACACAAGTAGGGTTTTTCACCTGTGTGACACCGCATATGTTTCTTCAGTTTACTCAGCTCAATGAACTGCTTGCTGCACTCCTCACACCTGTGGGGTTTCTCCCCTGTGTGAGTGCGCACATGACGCTTAAGACCACTCAGCTCAGAAAACTGTTTGCTGCACTCCTCACACTCGTAGGGTTTCTCCCCTGTATGAGTTCGCCTGTGTCTCTTCAGTGTAGTCAGCCTAGCAAACTGCTTACTGCACTCCTCACACCTGTAGGGTTTCTCACCTGTGTGAGTTCGCATGTGCCTTGTCAGGTCTGCCGCCCCACTGAACTGCCTGCTACACTCCTCACACTTGTAGGGTTTCTCACCTGTGTGAGTGAGCATGTGCGTTTTCAGAGTAGCCATCGTACCAAACTGCCTGGTGCGCTCTTTGCACGGGTACAATTTTGTGGCGGACAGTTTTGTGGCGACCTCTCCCTCACCTCCGTCTTCAGCATCAGCACAACAGTTGCTATATGTTGCCATGACAACAGCAGCCTACACCAATCTGCAAAGGACAAACGAAACAAAATTTCAGATTACACCATAGGTTAACCCTATCTAGACCGGAGGGGGGGGGGCTCACTTGTCACTACACTACATCCAGTAGATTTCTAGTAAAGGACATGCCCACATAACCCTCAAGGGGCATACCCATTGTAATGGGTAGAGTGTTCGCCTTGCATGTGAGTTCAATCCTGAGTTGTGAGTTCAATTTGGGGGACAAGTCATACCAAAGACTTTAACTTTTTCTGCTTAGCACTCAGCACTAATAGTAATAATGAGGAAGAGTATGGGCGTTAAACACACGTCACTACTACTAGCGGACTAGCTGGAGTGAGTTCACAAATGTGTGGACCCAGGGAGATGGGTGCCACCCCTAACCATCTGTTACAAATGTATGGGCAACTTTAACTTTTTTTAACACGCCCACATAGAGTCTTTCGCATGTAAAGTAGCCAATTATCACTTGTCTGGTGGCAAGCCAGGGGCATGGAGGAACAAAGATTGTCTGTCGATTATTGAGGAAATTTTCGTCTACCTTTTTTGATAGTTTTGCAGTAAAACCTGACTTTGTTAGGTAACTTATAGTGCTAGCACTGGTAATATGTTTCTTTTACATACAGTTTTTGAATTAACGCTAGTTCACCTTTATCCACGGGGTGACCTTTATCCGTTGTTTTTAAACATGGTATTTTAGGGATGTCCAGTTGTCAGATTGTGTTTTTAAATTGTAATATTTTCAAATCATGCAGTTTGAAACCGTCGTCATTCGACCTGATCCCTAGATACCCTGTCGTTAAGACCAACGGATATAGGTTACCCCGCGGATAAAGGTGAACTAGCGTTACAAGGTGTGATCTTTCAGTTTAAGGGTTTACAGCAATGTTTCTTCATTTGTTTCCTGTTCACAGAGGAGTTGCAAAAACATTGTTGTAAACCACATGGTCAGAATTTAGATATGTAACAGGGTTCTCCCCAGAATTTTTTAGTATAGTGGAGGGACTGGCAAAAATAACCCGAACCAACGCGCTGCAGTTTCATGAAAATGGGTTCATTTTGCAATGACAGGGGGTGTCAAATACTACAAGTATAATATATTATAGTGATTCCTTTGTTGTGAAGTGGCAAAACGACTATTGTTTTGATCATCGCCCATTCACAAGTTTTTGCAGACAATAAATGCCCACTGGAAAAGCGATGCCACTTGGCACAAAAAGCTGTGAATTTTCATTAATCTTAGCAAAACTAACCAAGAAAATAGGGAAGAAACACACTAAATTTCAAAAGTAGTATAGTGGAGCTGGGCTAGGAGTATAGTGGAGGGCCTCTGTTATTCCATCCTCTGGGGAGGACTCTGCGTAATGTGTACTAGTACATGTGTAGTAGTATCCATTACAACTGTATTTGATTACACTGCTGCTGGGATCCCTGACACGGGTGCGCGGCAGTTGGACAGTCTTCACACCGCGCTTCCATGCGGCTGTCCAGCGGGTTCACCCGTTAGACCGCACACAAACACAAACAAACACCAATGTGACACCAATAATTTCAATTTGTAAGCTAGCCTTGTCCGTCACAGAGGACGGAATGGGCAAAATTATTTTCCGTCCCCAGCTGCAAAATTCCGTCAAAGGACGGAAGGACGGGCGCTGGCTACAACCCTGCTCCTTACCCTATTGTCAATCGACCCCCATTGTTGTTGCGGATCTCGTTCCCAGGGTAGTTCTAGTGGTTAGTGAGTGCAATGTGTTACTGCTCTGGGCACGAGAGGAACCCCAATGGGCAACAATGGCGGGTCGATTGATGATACGAAAATAGTGGGGACAGGCCGTAAACAGTGCCGGCACAGGTAGCGCAGGGAGTTTTGGACCCGAAAAAAACAGCGGGTCAGCTATAAGCGGGAGCAAAAAAAAAAAACAGTCGCACTGCAGCTAGGGCTGTACCAAGGAGACACAATAAAATCACATCTATGACGTCATGTTACGTCATAACGATACCAAAATTACGGGAAAGATTACATATTATCATTCTCCGCAAATTTGGTGATCGCACACGAAGCCGTTTGAAAATAATACAAGGGGAGGGGGCTTGAATTGATTCTACAACATGGCCTTGGGTAACATTTCCGTAACCCCCAAATGACCCTCCCTTTGTTTACTCTTTCTCTATTGGTACATGTGTATGAGACTTTTCAACATGGACCTCTCAATATTTCTTGAATGCAAAGTAGGAGAATTAGACGATAACTGATTCCATAACTTGTTTCTTGCTCTAGTCTCAGCTCTAGTCTCTAAGTTTACTTTCGAGCGGCTGCAGGAGGAACAAATTTTTACGAAGTGTCAACAAGATAATTTCTCCCTTGAAATCTACATATTTTACCGAGCGAATACAGCATTGTCTTCTTACCTGGATGTTCAGCTAATCCTATAGTGTGTTAACACTATAAAAGTTGTATTTTCTATATATATCGCAGCGAGACGGGCAAAACCACTTCAGTTCCGCGTCCCACGCCGTCTCCGATCAGACAGGAAGTACTAGAAGTCTGACGCTTAACCCAGAAGTGCTCTTTTGACCTAGCGGATTATGGAAATTTGCATAATTTACATGTTTTAGATTTAGATTTATGTTGTTGTTGTTGCTGCTGTTGTCTGCGATTTAATGAAATTGCAGACAATGCAAGTACATGGCAAACCCGGATAGCTTTAATAGCTGATACATGTATTTTGTGCCAACATAACTTCTCATAGAATACAGATAATGAACTTTATAAATGGTTTGCATACTTCAAGTATTAAAAACAATAAGACTTGACACAAACCTTGAGACAGAACAACACAAGTTAAACTTGATATATAGGTTTGAATCCTATGGTCCACACGACAATGGTCTTTGGACAAATTATATGACCTCTCTGAATCTAATTTGCATAGTTAATGAGGAAATTGTCTAAAATTGTCTCAGCTCCATTATTAGAAGCGATTATTGCAAAATGCGACATTTGTAGCTGAGAAAGAGATGAATGTCAATAGATAAATATTATGCAAATAAAAATTTGCACAATTAATGAGAAAATGTGTGTGTGTGTGACCATGATGACTATAGCGAATGCCAAGGTGGGTTGTTTGATCCTATGTTAGGCCATGTTGATTTGATTATATGGATGACATCCTCTGGGAACTCCATAACTGATGCGGGCGAGCGAATAAAAAAAAAGTTTGCCCCCCCCCCCAAAAAGTTGCCTCCAGTATGAAATCAAAGTGGCCAGGAAGGTTTAACATAGGACTAAACACACATAGTATGGTATACGAACAGTTAGGTGTATGGACCAGTACATTATACGGGTGCAAGACATTTTTTTTTCTTCTTGGACCAATCCGAAAAAAAAACAGACCTGGAAAAAAAAATCAGAGGAACAGGTTGTGCCAATTACAAAATGGACACACTATGTCGGCAGGCATTTGGGGTCTTACCGGGGACCAAGAAGACAACAAGAGGAAGTCAAGTAGAGTTTTATGGTCAATTGTACCAGGTTTTTACAGTCAAAGGAACAGAGACAGTTAGCCTTTATTACTTGGAGATGGGATTTTTAGATGCCAGTGGGAGTCCAATAATCCACCAAACAGATTCCTTTGTAGCAAAACTGACCAATTACCATTGTTTTGAGTATTGCCAGTTCTCAAGTTTCCACAGACAATCAGGTCCAGGTTCAGATCTGGACCTGAAAATGATGCCCTGGACCTGAACGGGACCTGAATTTTCTGTACTGGTACCTTCCCATACCAACAGTAGATTTTTTTTCTTTCTGTCCTTTCACATCTTATTCTTTGACTTTAGATTTATTTTGGCATTCTATGGCATTAGACTATGATTAGTTATCTGTTTTCTGATACTTTTTTTTCAATCTACAGAATATTTTTGCTCATTTACAGCTGCTTTGCACAATTTATTGTGTGGTCGAAAACTTTTTTTTTTTTGAAACAGCCGAAAATTGGTGCGAGCGCGGATGTCATCCATATAATCAAATCAACATGGCCTTAGTAGATATTTATGACATTGGAATATCGATGAGGTTTTGGGCCCCCCCCTAGCGACTGGTTATGGTAGTGCAGCAGAACTTAATTCTAGGTTTGACATCTTGTGTTCTGGACATGCTATGGTCATGATTTCTGAGTGGTATGTCCAAATGTACAGATGCTCATGGGAAGTCCATCTGTACATTTGGCCCCCTAGTGGCTTTGTTTGGAACTGCAGGGCCCAATTTTGTTTCAGATTTTAAAAAAGAGAAAAACTCAAGACAAATTGATGTTAGCATTACTCATTCAGGTTTAATGTTTGTATCCCACCTGAACACAAACTTATTTATTTTCAAACATTGTTCTCTTCCCCATTCCAACAAATTGTACAGAATTCAAATTGTACAAAACCCACAGTGATATTCACATACACAGATTTATCACTTAACAGCAGCACCATCATCTTCATTAACCTTGTCACCACAAAAGTAGAATCTCTGGAAAACTTCAAAAGTTGTCAGAGGATATTGTTGTGCAGAAGTTCCTTACAGTTGTAAAGAGGCTATGAAACATACAGAAGTACAGCCTGAAGATGCCAATTTCTGACATGTAAGGCCACACTTACTTCATTTTATCAATGACATCTGTGCATGTATTGATTTTAGTCTGTTTACAAAAAAAAAAAAAAAAGAAGAAAAGAAAATGGCCAAATGTAACCCAACAGCATCCCTGGTAAATCAGAATTCTCTGTGTCACTTACAGTCTTACATGTACAAATACATGGTCAACATAAGACAAATCAAGGCTGGGAAAGAATGGGCTAGATGTGGTTTGGCAGCATTTTGTTTTGCTTGATTTTTCTTTCTTCTTTTGCCCTTGTGCATTAGTTTCGGGGTCTGCAGAGGATGTCATCCATAGAATTAAGTCAGCGTGATGGACTGTGGTTACACTCTTATGTTTCAATACCCCTACGACTATGTTCTGACACCCCCTAACCCGAATCTATCATTTACAGGCATCATAGTCTGATGCATAGCAGCTACAGACATTGACAATAAACCTATAACCCTGTCCCTAATCCCAACATAGCCCAACCCCAACATATGGGAGTCAGAACATAGCGTGTTGGCGCATAGAGGTGTTGCAACACAGGGCAGGCCCCATGGAATCTAGCTGTGCTACGGAACATAGTCTGACTTAATCTGTGCCAGTTTTTCAAAGTCCCGTTTGTAGAGTTTGTTGAGCAGCTGTGGAAGCTCGATAACGCATCCCCTATCCTCGAACTCGTGACAGTAGTCCAGGATGTAACGGACGCACCGCGGCGTCGCGTCATCCTCCATGCACGGGGCGTAGGAACACGGGCACTTTGGGTTCTTGTCGTCAAATACGCACCTTTCACCTTCCTACAGAAAGAAGATAAATTAAACAAATGTAGTTACTTTTGCCAAGAGGTTTATGTTCTCAGTAGCATTCTTGTGTGTGTTTTCTGATGGACAGTGTAACTCTATAATCGGGCTGAATCGGGCTACCCAGGAGTCCGAAAATACCAATAAACAATAATAAATAATAATAGAGTACCTTAACTAATGGATCAATTGTATTGACATTTGCTATGGGTGTAGATCTAGACGAGATTTTGAGATGATTACATTTTTTCCCCAAGGGCTTATTTCGGTATTGCAGCAAAACTTCTGGATTTGATGTCTCGAGTTCTACACATGCTATTGTCATCCTTTTTTTAGTGGTAGATTATAAGCTCTTGGGGAGAGAGTACATGTAAGTGGTGTAGGTTTGGACCCTCTATTCTAACTGCAGGAGCCACTTAGTTTCAGACTTTGAAAGAGAAATAACCAAGAGGGCATTGGCTGATTGTTATGTTTTTTTTACATGTACATAATTGAAGTGATGATAATTGTTGGGCTCCCTTGGAAATAAGATTTTTGTTAAAGATTAATAAATGAATAAATGCTTATTTCACCTATATTTGCAGGGACATAATTTTGCAGTAAGAAGGAAAAGGTGGTTTTCAGCATCAACACATGTTACAGAGTTAAATGTTTTACATTGGAAGCACATATTTTCAGTGTCATGAATTAAAACTGTGTACAAGTACAGTACACATTGAGCAACTATCCATGTAGTAAAGCCACTACCTCAGAGTAGTCAGGTCCATTGAACTCTTCCAGATCTTCCTTCATGGTCTCGAACTTGTAGAGGCTCATGGGACTGTTCTGACTGGTGCAGGTAATCCTGGGAATGGAGCTGCTCACGTTCTGGACCCAGAGCTCGTGCGCAGCCAGCCACTGTCCGTAGGAATACTTCCTATCTGGGTTTCCTACACAAAAAAACACCAAACATCACACACTTGTGACATTCTGGACCCAGAGCTCGTGCGCAGCCAGCCACTGTCCGTAGGAATACTTCCTATCTGGGTTTCCTACACAAAAAAACACCAAACATCACACACTTGTGACATTCTGGACCCAGAGCTCGTGCGCAGCCAGCCACTGTCCGTAGGAATACTTTCTGTCTGGATTTCCTGTACATAAAATATCAGATACATCATCAATTTCTTATGTTCTGGACCCAGAGCTTGCACACAGCCAGTCACAACCCGTAGGACCGTACTTTCTATCTGGGTTTCCTAAACATGAAATACATGTATCAGAAACATGGTCAGCAGCCAACACTGTCCGTAGGAATACTTCCTATCTGGGTTTCCTGTACATAAAAACACCAAACATTGGACGCTTGTGACATTCTGAACCCAGAGCTCGTACGCAGCCAACCACTGTCCGTAGGAATACTTCCTATCTGGGTTTCCTGAACATAAAAACACCAAATATCAAACTCCAAACATCAGACACTTGTGACATTCTGGACCTAGAGCTCGTAGGCAGCCAGCCACTGTCCGTAGGAATACTTCCTATCTGGGTTTCCTGTACACAAAGTATCAGATACATCATCAATTTCTTATGTTCTGGACCAGGAGCTTGCACACAGCCAGTCACAAACTGTAGGAATACTTTCTATCTGGGTTTCCTGTACATAAAAACACAAAACATCAGACACTTGTGACATTCTGGACCCAGAGCTTGTAGACTGCCAGCCACTGTCCGTAGGAATACTTCCTATCTGGGTTTCCTAAACATAAAAACACCAAACATCAAACTCCAAAGATTGGACACTTGTGACATTGTGGACCCACAGCTCATACGCAGCCAAACACTGTCCGAAGGAATACTTTCTATCTGGGTTTCCTAAACATAAAAACACCAAACATTGGACGCTTGTGACATTCTGGACCTAGAGCTCGTAGGCAGCCAGCCACTGTCCGTAGGAATACTTCCTATCTGGGTTTCCTGTACACAAAATATCAGATACATCATCAATTTCTTATGTTCTGGACCCAGAGCTTGCATACAGCCAGTCACAAACTGTAGAAGTACTTTCTATCTGGGTTTCCTACACAAAAAACACCAAACATCAGACACTTGTGACATTCTGGACCCAGAGCTCGTGTGCAACCAGCCACTGTCCGTAGGAATACTTCCTATCTGGGTTTCCTAAACAGAAGAACACCAAACATCAGACACTTGTGACATTCTGGACCCACAGCTCATGTGCAGCCAGCCACTGTCCGTAGGAATACTTCCTATCTGGGTTTCCTGTACATAAAAACAACAAATATCAAACTCCAAACATTTGACACTTATGACATTCTGGACCCAGAGCTCGTATGCAGCCAGCCACTATCCGTACGAATACTTCCTATCTGGGTTTCCTGTACACAAAATATCAGATATATCATCAATTTCTTATGTTCTGGACCCTGAGAGCTTGCACGCAGCCAGTCACAAACTGTAGAGGTACTTTCTATCTGGGTTTCCTACACAAAAAACACCAAACATCAGACACTTGTGACTTTTTGGACCCAGAGCTCGTAGACTGCCAGCCACTGTCCGTAGGAATACAAAGTCTCTATCTGGGTTTCCTCAACATGAAATACATGTATCAGAAACGTGGTCAGAAGCCAACAATGGCCATAGGAATACTTTCTATCTGGATTTCCTACAAAAACCCCAAATATCAGCCACTTGTGACGTTCTGGACCCAAAGCTCGTACGCAGCCAGCCACTGTCCGTAGGAATACTTCCTATCTGGGTTTCCTAAACATAAAAACACCAAAAATCAAACACCAAACATCAGACTCTTGTGACATTCTGGACCCAGAGCTCATGTGCAGCCAACACTGTCCGTAGGAATACTTTCTATCTGGGTTTCCTGTACAAAAAACACCAAACTCCAAACATTGGACACTTGTGACACTCTGGACCCAGAGCTCTTATGCAGCCAACACTGTCCGTAGGAATACTTTCTATCTGGGTTTCCTAAACATAAAAACACCAAACATCAAACTCCAAACATCACACACTTGTGACATTCTGGACCCAGAGCTCGTGTGCAGCCAACACTGTCCGTAGGAATACTTTCTATCTGGGTTTCCTGTACATAAAACACCAAACTCCAAACATTGGACACTTGTGACACTCTGGACCCAGAGCTCTTATGCAGCCAACACTGTCCGTAGGAATACTTTCTATCTGGATTTCCTGTACATAAAAACACCAAACATCACACACTTGTGACACTCTGGACCCACAGCTCCTAGGCAGCCAGCCACTGTCCGTAGGAATACTTTCTATCTGGGTTTCCTGTACAAAAAAACACCAAACTCCAAAGATTGGACACTTGTGACATTTTGGACCCAGAGCTCGAGTGCAGCCAGCCACTGTCCGTAGGAATACTTCCTATCTGGGTTTCCTACACAAAAAAACACCAAACATCAGACACTTGTGACTTTTTGGACCCAGAGCTCGTAGGTAGGCAACCGCTGTCCGTAGGAATACTTCCTATCTGGGTTTCCTGTACACAAAATATCAGATACATCATCAATTTCTTATGTTCTGGACCCAGAGCTTGCACACAGCCAGTCACAACCCGTAGGACCGTACTTTCTATCTGGGTTTCCTAAACATGAAATACATGTATCAGAAACATGGTCAGCAGCCAACACTGTCCATAGGAATACTTTCTATCTGGGTTTCCTAAACATAAGAACACCAAACATCACACACTTGTGACATTCCAGACACAGAGCTTGTATGCAGTCAACTACTGCCCGTAGAAATATACTTTTTCTTTGGTTACCAAAACCAAACATCATGAACTTTCCAAAGCAAACGTCACGAACATCCATCCGTGAGTCCATCCATCCATCAATCTATCCATCATACGTTAGCCCACCTGCAGTTTTGAGTTCCTGTGAAAGTAGACTCTGCTCCTGTGGCTGTTCCTTTGTGCCCTGTGCCTGTTTGTTTGTGTCCTGTGCCTGTTTGCTTCCCTCCTGTGCCTGTTTGTTTGTGTCCTGTGCCTGTTTGCTGGCAGGCTTCGAGCTCCATCTGATGCTCACAGCCTGCTGCCTGCCTGGGTCAGGCCTGACCTGTCTCCACCACAGCTGTGGGACGTACAGCAGGTCACCTTCCTCCAGCTCTGCCTGCTGGTACTGCACATCGGCCACTCTGGGGAGACACAGGGAACACAAACTTCAGAACAGGTAATACAAACATCAGAACAGGTAATACAGCTATCAGAACAGGCAATACAGACATCAGAACAGGTAATGCAGACTTCAGAACAGGCAATAGAAATAGGTAATGCTTTCCAAGCAGAGGTTCCGTTCTGATTATTTTTTAAAAATCTGCATTTAGGCACAACGTTGGTGGCATATTCAGCCAAGGACCTCGTGGTTATGGGCCAACCTCCATGACGTTATGGCACACAACCCCACCATCAGGCATAGCTATGTGTGACCCTAATCTGACCTTGGATACTTGTCCATATCCACAGAGTTGACATCCACAGGAGAGACTCCGAGCACCTCTGCCTCATCTGCATACACGTCGTTAGAATGTAGCGGTGACACCAGAAGTACCGTCCGGGGCCCACGCAGGACTACTAACAGGTTCTACATGTGTACAAACGAGTGTCATCATCACAAGCAGGGCTCGAAATACCACCTGCATATGCAGGTAAAATTAGAGCTGTGCAGGTATTTCTGGTGTCTACCTGCACCTAACCTGCACTGGCTCATGTACTGGGTTTTATACATAAATGTTCTATGATGTAGACGAATGGATTGTTATTAGCTGCATTGACTGTTACCACCTATTAAGTATGAAATAAAAAAAATAGCAATGGTTCCTCAACAATTCTAGTATTCTTCCTAAATTCAGAGTGGTGCAGGTAAAATTTGTCTGGTGCAGGTAATTTTCTGTGCAGGTATGTAGAAAAAAGTATTTCCAGTGCTGACAAGGCAATGGCATTTATTTCAGCACCAAGGACATGTCCTTCTACAAAGGCCATGTTGTATTGATTATATGGATGACATCTCGGCATGCATCAATTTTCACCAGGTTAAAGAAATGTTTTGACTTAATTATTCATAGTATAAAGAAACAGTTGTAAAATTAGCACATATATGCTGTAAATTGAAAAAAAAATATTGGAAAACAGATACGACACCATGACTTGCATCTTCAATGTACAAAATGCACATGTATTTGTAATGTACTAGTACTACACATTTGTTTCAACTGCAAACATCAAACAACCTAAAAACTTCTTTCCTCTTCCTACAAAATGGAAAAAGGATCGAAGTAAAGGGTTCCTTTCTCCAGTGCTGAAGTTACGTCAGCATTGGCTGTCCGATGGTCAGACGACTTCAGCATTGGTAAACTCTGAATCAGCACTAGAAACCGAGAGCTGAGAGCACCTTCTGCACTGGAAAAATATCCTACCTCTTGGGTGTCAATGTGCAGTCTGTCCTCCCCACTGTCTGTATGGAGCTGACCTACCTCCTGTGTGTCTATGTGCAGTCTGTCCTCCCCACTGCCTGTATGGAGCTGACCTACCTCCTGTGTGTCTATGTGCAGTCTGTCCTCCCCAGTGCCTGTATGGAGCTGACCTACCTCCTGTGTGTCTATGTGCAGTCTGTCCTCCCCACTGTCTGTATGGAGCTGACCTACCTCCTGTGTGTCTATGTGCAGTCTGTCCTCCCCACTGCCCATATGGAGCTGACCTACCTCCTGTGTGTCTATGTGCAGTTTGTCCTCCCCACTACCTGTATGGAGCTGACCTACCTCCTGTGTGTCTATGTGCAGTCTGTCCTCCCCACTGCCTGTATGGAGCTGACCTACCTCCTGTGTGTCTATGTGCAGTCTGCCCTCCCCACTGCCCATATGGAGCTGACCTACCTCCTGTGTGTCTATGTGCAGTCTGTCCTCCCCAGTGCCTGTATGGAGCTGAGTGGTGAAAGACTGGGAGAACATCTCCTCACAGCGCAGACACGTGGGCAGCATCACATCCTCTGGAGCAGGGAGGACACAAATGGGATTGTCACAGGAAACAGTCAAGTTTCATCAAGTTGGCAGAATAAAAGATATAAGATATTGAAGATTTCTTTTCACACAACCAGTAAATTCTTGCATTATCGCCACAAAAAGGTGCCACCTACATCAGCTACATTTGCGATGAGAAGCAATTAACTTCAGTTAGAAGCTCAGACTGAAGAAGGTGTCTGAGAGACATTGAAACATATTTACTGGTTGTACAAAAAGAATCTTCAATATCCAGTAAAACTTGCTCTGACAACATGTTAGTTAGCTAAAATCCTTCCCATACATTTTGTTCTTTTGAGGCTGTGCTCATTGCTGATTCTGTAGGCCACAAGGACATTACTTTTACAAGAATGTGTTCCTCACTCATGATCTTTCTCATAAGGGCTGAGTGCTTAGCAGAGAATGTATTTTGTTAAAGTCTTAAACTTGAGTATTTCAACTTGAGTATGAACTGTTCAAGGTTAAACGTTTAACCCCCAACCTACCAAATACAGTACAAGGCAAATGCTTAGATCAACCTTACTGCCCATTGCACTGATCAGTTTTGTTGTAGCCCTGTGAAATGCTGTCCCCTAGCAGTTTAAGAGAAAACTGCAATTGCTTCATCACAAAAAAAAAAAAAAAAAACAGATGACAAAACCTACTCTTCATGTCAGGATTCAGTTCTTTGGCCTTGTTCTGGTTTCCGTCCTGTTGTGTGTTGAAATGTTGCTTTAGATACTCTTCATCCCACAGCGTGAGGGCGGGCCAGTGTTTTGCCCCACCTGGAAGTAGAACATGTCACACATAACAAGGAGTGAATTTCTGCAAAACTATCAATTCTCACTCAGAAAAGTTTTTGTCCTAACAGGTGTAACATCAACAGATACTAATAATGGAAATGAGGCTAATTTGAATAATTGATGCCTGTTTAATACCTTCCAGAAATGTAACATCTGATTGGTAATACATTTGTACCAGCCAAATGAAACAAGACAGTGTGCAAACCTATGCAAAAGTTAATCTCCAAGCAGATGTAAGGAGGATCCAGCTAATCACCAGTGTTCTATAACACATAAACTGTTAAATGTTTTTGAAACATTTAGTACTGTTATTGCAGTATTTTTGAAAGGTTTATAGTCACTCAATCCAGGTGAAAATTCCTTAGGCTAGCAATTACAGCTTGATCATTGAAATGTACAAATCCCTAAGCTTAATAGCTTAATTGAATACATGTACTAATTATTGGACCAATTAAAACGATGGACCAATAATCTAAGCAGATGACACATTCGATAAAACGTTTGATATTACAAGACAGCACATAAACGTTGATGACAATCGTTTTTTTTTTATTACATTGCAGGCAACAAGTATTGTAAAACTACTAAAAGCAATCAACAGGGAATCTCCAAGGAGATGTAGAATGGCAAAATCGTAACTTTTCTCGGCTCAACATCCTGGGTGACCTTACACAACTACAGACCGTCTTTTCTGAGGGACAGGGTTACTTGGATACTTGGAGACTAAGTACGATCCCCTGCAGTACGTCTAGTCGTACCTTTAAACAGCAGTGGTCTGTGCTTCGCCACGAAGTGCTGGTGGAAGTCCTGCGGGGAGATCATGTAGGGAAGGGCCGTCACGGCTCCGGCGGGCTCGCGGTGAGACCCGAACGGGCGCCCGTGCCCTCGTCCCCGCCGCCGCTCGGGCGTTTCCTCGTCTCCTGGCACCACAGCGCTTCCGCGGGGACAGTCACCCTTCGTGCAGAATTCTGCACCCTCTTCTGACGGTGAACTTTGTGTGTTGCCGTCATTGTTCTCGCCACCAGACACCTTCAAGTACAGCAGAGGTGCGAGCACAACTAACAGAAAATATCTCGGCAACATCGTAGAGTAGTCTTCTGATCAAATAACACGTTGTGCTGCAGAAAGCTGACGAACCAGTTCACCAGTCCATGATCCAGTTTACTTTAATTACATACGGCCCGAGCGCCTGTTGTGTGTCACAGTTTGAAGAATCCAACAGGAAGTAAAAAGTTGTGTCATCGAATCTCAGGCTGGACGAATTGCGCACTATGGTCTGCCTCGATCCGAATCACAGATCGAACGAATGTCGTGCTAATTTCTGTCCCGATATTGTCAATAAACAAAATGGCGGAGGGTTGAAATGATTTTGTGGAGTTTTGTCGGCGTTCGGGCGAGAAAATGTCGCTTTTCCAGGGGATGAAGGTCAGCAGGGCAGACCAAAAGGGTGGAGAAGGCGGACAGAAGTCCCTGTTTTCGTTTATAACCTCAAACACTGCAGGTAAACGAGTAAATACCGATATAATATAGTTGTCAGGACTAGTACGTCGATGTAGGTTAGACATCCAGGTAATAAGATACGCCAAAAATAGTTACTCAAGCAACTGGATATGGTTTTGAAACGGTCACCAAACTCAGACGGATCTTCCAAAACTTCAACATCGCCACTAACTTCAAACCTCACTCAACCCTCCGACACAAACTGGTACATCCAAAAGACAAACCACAGAAAGGTACTAAGGCCAATGTAATCTACAGACTCAAATGCGAGGAACCCAACTGTAACAACACATACATTGGTGAGACTAGTCGTCCACTAAAAGCAAGATACCAAGAACATTGCAAACCGAAGGCCAACGGCAACTCTTCTGCTATTTTCAACCACCTACAACACAACCAAGGACATTCCTTCAACCTCCAATCTACCGACATCCTAGACCGCGAAGCCCGCTGGTTTGAACGGAGAGTTAGAGAGGCCATATATGAGAGAATATACAATCCCACACTCAACAGAAAAGGGGGGCTACGTATGGAACTTTCCGGCACTTGGGACATAGCACTCCCCCCCCCCCCCCCCCGCCAAAAAAACTTTTAGCTCCTGTAACTAAAACAACAGGAGCTAATTGACTCATTTGCATTAACTGTGTCTTAGCCTTGATATCCTTTGAAATCCAAATTGTCTTCAGCTTGACTTTGGCTTAGCTTTGTTTTCTTTGGAATCCAAATTGTCTTCAGTCTGAATTGTCTTACAACCTTTCCTATTGGACATCTGAAATTGTCTTCATTCATAGTTAGAGTATAAAAGACCTGTTTCTTGCAGATCACTTCAGTGTCACTGACGAAGGAAAGTGGATTCTTTCCGAAACGTCAAAAAATTTCTGACCGTTTCAAAACCATATCCAGTTGCTTGAGTAACTATTTTTGGCGTGTCAGGACTAGTAGTAGTATTTGGGGGAAGGGCGGAGCCCGGAGGGCAACTTTGGCTGGTCGGCCCCCGGTATAAAACTTCAAAACTCTTGCTTTTATGGATAGAATGGTATTATATCTGGCTCATCCACGTTCAAAATTATGTTTAAGTTAAGCTTGCTTCAGCCAGTGTGCGTCATTTTGTATCCGCCGCGCCGTGTGCTAAATATAAACAATTTGTTTATGTGCAAATATTCACCGACTGTAGTGTTTTGTTTTAATGCAAACAAATATAAACCGCAATTCATTTGGTTTCAGCGCAGAATGCATTAACGACTGATAGAAAATTCCACTGTTTTAGACTTGCATGAATTAAGGGTAACAGCATCAATCATAATATATATGAATAAATGTTTTCTTCCCTCCATGATATTGTGTAGAATTGTTAAGTACTGGCTTAGAGAAATCACCCAAGTAAAAGATAGAAATAAATGATAGATAAAGTGTAAGTCTGGGGCTGCAATTTATATTTTGGAACAATGATATAAATGCATGAAATTCATATCCCATGTGCCAGGGTAAAAAAAAGATTAATTTTAGTAAGTTGTCATCTTTCCTCAATGTTGTTGTTGTTGTTGTCCCTGCTTAACGTCTATTTCTTCGCTAGACGTGAGCTCCAGGTACTATTTCCATCTAGGTGCTTCTCATGTGGTTGTTGCTCATTGGTGCTTGAACTCTGGTGCTTTGCACATTCGTGTATAGTAAGTTGGTGACCTATTAGTCCTCCCCGGCAAATCTCCCTGTGTCTTCTATATACTTTGAGAATGCCTTGTACATCATTTTGTTTGTTTCTTCTCCCAGATCTTCTCTCATCCCTGCTAGCGTCACTATGTCCAGCCTTCTCTCTTTCTCCCGTGTACTGAGTTCTTGGTATATGTTGTCCACCTCGTTATACATTCTGTGTCTGCTGCTCTCATACCTTGGGCAGTAGTACAGGAAGTGCTCTGTGCTTTCTCTCTCCCCACAGGCTTCACAGTTGGGTGACTCTGTGTCGTCTATCCAGTTTCTGTAGGCGTTGAGTGAGGTGTGCCCACTTACCAGCTGGTTTATTGCAATTTTCCTCAAACACAGGTCCTCCAGTTGACCATGTCCAGTTCAGTGAAAGTGGCATTACCGAGACAACAGCAATGACAACAACCTCAACAACAACAACAACAACAACAACAACAAGCAGTGTAGCTTCACCGTCAAACAGTTTCAGCACAACAACAACAACAACAAGAAGCAGTGTGGCTTCGCCGTCAAACGGTGTCAGCACAACAACAACAACAACAACAACAACAACAACAACAACAACAAGCAGTGTGGCTTCACTGTCAAACAGTGTCAGCACTACAAAAGTACCGGCCACTTCTCCACCATACACTTTCCCTTTTGGTCTATCAGCCAGTGGGGCCACCTCAGGTTTGTTTGTTTGTTTGTTTGTTTTGCATAACTCAGTCTTAAGGTAAGGTGTACGTAACACACCAGTTTTGTTGAGTACGAGCTGCCTAAGACCAGACTGTAAGATTTGAAAACTTTCCAGTCACACTGTGATGGACCCAAAGACTTTTTAGTAAATGTGATAGATAAATAAACAGATATGGTAGGATCTTTAACAAGAGGTGTGGCTCTTCCTAAACATAGGGTCTCTGGCTTTATCATGTCCCATCCAAGAGGACTTCCCTATTTATTAATTTTCAGGGAAGAAGTGTTAAACACCTTTCCCAAGGGCACAATACTGTTAAATGCAGAAACTTTCGTGGTAGTTAAATGTTTGCGGTTTTCATGGTGGTCACTTTACCACGAACTTAAAACCACCGCGAACATTTTTCCATGGCAGTAAGAGACTACAGTGCATGGTGTTACCGCAAACTTAAAACCACCACGAAAAGTCCTTTCTCACGCTACCGCGAAATTAAATCCTAGCGAACTTAAATCTAGTACTAGTAGAAGCTTTAGATTCTAACCTCTATGTCAACAAGCCAGACCACAAGACCACCTTACCTCCTCACAGGTTACAGCAGTGAGTCTTCCAGTACCGCGTCTTCCCCTCGCTCTGTCGCTTTTCCTGCCTTGTCAGGTGACGCAGCGACAAGCGGTCCTTTCGTCGTGAAACTTGCCGGTGCAAAAAATGCCAGGAAGAAAAGACATGGTTGTCTCATTCGGCCTGGATATGCAAGACAAGATGCATCTGCAGAGGGGCCGAAGACCAATCCTGATGCTCAAGACTCTCCAGCATTGAAATCAACTCTGATAGAAGAACCAGAAAGATGTCTCGACCTGGACGAACCTGCAGCTAGTATAAACAGACTTTCCCTGGAAAAATCCAAAGTGTCAGCTCCAAATCCCTCTGCACAAGAAAGAGCTGATGTCTTGAGACCAGACGAAAGAACTCCAACTTCAAGTTTAAGTGAGCTTCCAAAGGATTGCCAATCTGCAAAACAGGACAGAGCCATTTTGCCTCCTTTGAACAATCAAACTCAAGCAGAAGAAAATCTAGACAAGGAGAAATCGTCTTCACCCAATCCCTTTGAATCCATAACCCTTGACGTTGCAGGTAGTGAAGGTGTGAGAGAAACCACGACTGTGCCCGAGCTTGAATCGCTCAGTCTGGATCTCAGTTTTGACTTGGATTTTGACCTGGACCTGGATGTCGCCATGCCAGGTGGTACAGGCCCTGTCAACACACAGTGCAATAGTAGTGACACAGAGACGGGACTGCTGGATGGTTTGGAGCTGGACTCTTTAGATCTAAAACCTGAACTTCTCACGGACATGGGCGCAATTAACTCAGGAGCTGACGGTGGGGAATCTAATGCTAGAAGTGTGCAAAATACAGCAGCAGTGAAGTCGCCTTTTACATTTTTACAATCAGATGATGTAGCCAAATCTGAAGAGGATAGTGATGACGTTGGTCTTGAGGTTGAATCATGCAGTACAGAGACGATCGAGCCTAGTTACCAACCTGTAGCTGTAGGAGAGTCAGAAGCAGTGAAAGATGAAAAGGCAGCTGTAGAGGACTTCTCAAAGGAAACAGATTTAAGAGATCGGGTGATGGATCTCGGCAGTGGTGATGGTGAGAACAGCTCCTTGGCGGTGTCAGATATCACCACAGGAAAAGACGAGGAACTCGTGACGACAGATTCCAAAGTGGAAGATGTCCAGGAGAGCAGCAGACTGGATGAAGTCAGGTACGGCTAGTTTATTCACATACCAATCTCCAAGCAGATATTCCAATGGCAAGATGCACAAATGTAGTCCATGGGTTGAACAGTATCTGAGTCCGGTTGGATACTGACCTGCCACTGGAAGATCTGCTTGGAAGTTGGAGATTAGCTAAATATGCCATTACAATATTCGAAAGAAACTGTAATATAAGAAACTGTTTATCCGAATGAAAGCTCATCTGTGTTGGTAAATTCCATATTGAAAAAATTTTTTCAATAAGAAACTGTTTACATACCAAGTTTTTATCTGGACCCAACATCAGTAGTATGGTGTCCTCATAATGACATTAAGAAGAGCGTTACATTTCTTAATGATAATTATGCCAGCTATGATGAAATGGAAATTATGTATTTTTATAACATGACATGTTAGATGTTTTTAATGTTAATCGTTTGTGTTTCCTCCCCGGCCGGCAGGGAGAGGTTTTCCCATCTTAAGCAGCGTCACCAGAACCTGCTCCAGACACGTGTCAAGCTGTGCTGCACACAGGTCAAGGTGGGACACAGATTGTTTTAACACTGCAATGTTCCCTTCTTATTCAGATAAGGCCTAGTCAATTTATTTCTTAGCTGACACTGTAAAATGTAGAAATTTTTGCGGTGGTTTTATGTTTGCGGTTTTTACGTTGCAAGTTTACCGTGAACCTAAAACCACCACGAACATTTTTCCATGGCAGTAAGAGACTACAGTGCATGGTGCTACCGCGAACTTAAAACCACCGCAAACAGTCCTTTTCCTGTTATCGCGAAATTAAATCCCCACAAACTTAAATGCATTTACTGTCAGTAGTCAAATGAAAGTTAGTGGCCAACGTAAAAGCAGAGAGCTGGGAGGAAAACTTGGATCTGACTGTATCTCTCATCACAACTTTGTGTACATGTACATGTACCATGTAAAAAACATGGCCATCAGGCTCTGTCTTATGTATAATGTCCAGTTTAGCATTCCTTTTTTTTCTCTAATCCTGAGAAGTATCAAATTAAATTGACGTGGCATAAGCAACCCCTGACGCTGACCTGAATACTTGATGACAAAATTTTCTTTTTTTATTAATTGTTTTCCAAACTTAATTTGTAGACCACAGTGACTTCTATTCTGTATTGAAACTTATCACTTATCTTACTATACAGAAGAGACAAGAACTCAGCAGAATCAAGACAGAGCAGGACCTGGCTGTGCAGAATGAGGACTATGACAAAGGTACCAGTAGTTTGGATGATACATGGGTGTGTGTTGACTGCCATAGTTTATGCTACATTTTACATGATGTAGAGTCAACAGTATGGGTGTAACAGATGGCAGGATACAATGCCACTTACATCAATAATCACACACAGACACAGTACATTTTTCAATGACACATGCTTCGTAACACAACATGTGTCAGTTTGTACAAATGTTGATACATTATACTTCTGGCAACATTGTGCTCATACACTCACAAAGCACAAACACTCACTGACATGAAAACATTACCCATGCATGATCGTACCAAAGAAAAAGCTGTATCATAACATCAGTAACAAATGGAAGCAGGGATACTAGTGTAGAAAAAAAATTGAAAACAAGGTTAAGTTTTTTTCAATTAATATTGAATAAATTTATTAGTTGACAAACATTTTCACCTGTATTTTCTCCTTACCGTCCGTAGCGGAAGCCTTCAACAGACAACTCCAGTCTCTCACAGCCGACCTGCAGGTCATGACCTTTGACCTCCCATCATCAGAGCCATCCTCAGCATCACTGCTGGAGGAGATGAGGCAGGTGATGCAGGAGGAGGTTGCCATGGTAACAGAGGAGGCAGAGAGGTATGCTGCCATGAAAGCCAAGGAGGAAGAGTGCTTAAAGGAGCTTAGAATGACAAAACAGGAGGAGCTGAACAGGTAAGTGGAGTGGGATCAGGGCTCGAAATACCACCTGCATATGCAGGTTAGTGCAGGTTAAATTGGAGCTGTGCAGGTATTTCTGATGTCTACCTGCACCTAACCTGCACTGGTCCATGTACTGAGTTTTATACATATACGTCCTGTGATGCATGTGAACATTGTATGTGGATTGTTATTAGCTGCATTGACTGTTAGTTACCATCTACTGAGTATAAAAGAAAAAATTGCAATGGTTCCTTAGCAATTTAGTATGATCCATACTTCCTAAATTGAGAAGGTGCAGGTAAAATTTGTCTGGTGCAGGTTATTTTCAATGTTACTTGCACCAGTGCAGGTATGCAGAAAAAAGTATTTTGAGCCCTGGAGATAAAACAGACTTCAAAGTTGTTAAAAGTCAATTGTAGAATTACCCTTCGGAAATTGAGTATGTGATATTTTCTGTTAAATACAAATTACAATCATGGTTCTTTGATTTGCTTTGACTTGATGTATTGAGATTGCGACAAGACAATACACACAGGACACAGGCTGCTATTACTGGTGTTGTTATGTGTTGTGATATATCCATTGATTTTCACTTTACTTTCACTTTATTTATTTAACCAGGAATAATACAGCTAAGGTCAACCTAGATGACTTAGTGTTGTGATGTTGCATACTAAGTTTTATATTTTCTCCCAGGGAGAAGCAGAAGCTCACCACGCTTCAAGATCAGCTGGCCATGGCAGCAAGGTACAACTGACTTTGATCAGTCAGAGATATCACTTACTTGTTGTGCATGTACAAAATGTAAGTTGCAGTTAGAGAGTGCTGATTTAAGCCTAAATGAAAATTTTTAAAAGACTCTTCCTTTGATATGGTCAGAATGTTAAATACACTGTAAATGTGTTACTATATGTACAATACTTAGAAGTCACTTTGCTTCTCTTGTCAGTTGAATAGGTAGTATACTGATCCTGTGAAACGATTGTGACTCAGGAATTATATGTGCCCCCACTTGAGTCACTTCTTTTATGTTCTTTTGTCATGTTTTTGACTTTGTAATTATTTGTGCCACAGCCACCTGTCGCTTGACCGTGAGCACCTGCAGAAGTCGAAGGCGCAGCTGTCGAGTCAGGTGGAGGAGAGGACAGCTGAGTTTCACACTGCCAGGGAACAGCTGGTGGAGAGGAGACAGGACATACAGGTCTGCAAAAATTCCTTGTTTTTCTTCCGTACTGACTGACTGACTGAGTGACTGACTGACTGAGTGACTGACTGACTGACTGACTGACTGACTACTGACTGACTGACTGACTGACTGACTCACTCACACACTCACTCACTCACTCACTCACTGACTCACTCTCACTCACTCACTCACTCACTCACTCACTCACTCACTCACTCACTGACTCACTCTCACTCACTCACTCACTCACTCACTCACTCACTCACTCACTCACTCACTCACTCACTCACTCACTCACTCACTCACTCACTCACCCAATCAATCAATCAATCACACCCTTGAGTGGGACCATGAAGCCAGCTAAAAGGGAAGTGACCGGTAGGAATATGCCCTGCTACAGAAACATTGATGAAACTTGCCAACCTACATTTATGTACAACTAGACACTACAAGGTGAACAATAACTCAAACAACAACATCTGAGTTTCACACTGCCAGGGAACAGCTGGTGGAGAGGAGACAGGACATACAGGTCTGTAAAAAGTTCAATTTTTTTGTTCCACACTGACTTATTGACTGACTGACTCACCGACACACTCAGGCAATGGCCTGTTTTTCAGTTGTACTTGGACTCAAAGCACAAAACAACATAACTGTAGGCTATTCCAATGGCCCGCATGACCATGCTTTTTTCCCGTGTTCAAAACACAAGCCAAAAAGGCCTATTTTACCAGGATTTCTTGTCAGTTATTATAAAAAATTGAGGTCGCCACACCCTGACATGGTCATGTTTGGCAAAATGCAGCCAGGACACTTTTAGCAAGTGGATTAATGCTTGTGTCTACGGGGAACAATCTTGGGACTGCCAAACCAGTCGTCTTGAGGTGACGGTGGTATTGTGGAGGTAGTCGTTACAACAAGTTTGACTGTACATCTCTATTTCTCCAGGATGAGATCTCTGCCCTGGAGGCCCAGCTGGCGGTGCTGAGGCGGCAGGAGGAGTCCATCTCCATGGAGATCCAGCTGCAGGAGGACAGCATCAGCAGGTGGGTGTACTGTGGTTTACAGTCAGTGTTCTCCCCAGGCTTTTGGTGACAATACTGTGTAAGGGCATCTTAGTGTAGTGGAGGAGGACAGCATCAGCAGGTGGGGCATGCTCTGGTCTCAGGCTGTGTACCATGGTTTACAGTCAGTGTTCTCCCCAGGCTTTTGGTGACAATACTGTGTAAGGGCATCTTAGTGTAGTGGAGGAGGACAGCATCAGCAGGTGGGGCATGCTCTGGTCTCAGGCTGTGTACCATGGTTTACAGTCAGTGTTCTCCCCAGGCTTTTGGTGACAATACTGTGTAAGGGCATCTTAGTGTAGTGCAGGAGGACAGCATCAGCAGGTGGGGCCATGCTCTGGTCTCAGGCTTACAGTGTTCTCACCAGGATTTTCTCAATGTGTAGGGGCCCAAATCACAGCATAGGGGCCCAAATCACAGCATAGGGGCTCAAATCACAGCATAGGGGCTCAAATCACAGCCTAGGGGCCCAAATCACAGCATAGGGGCCCAAATCACAGCATCGGGGCCCAAATCACAGCATCGGGGCCCAAATCACAGCATCGGGGCCCAAATCACAGCATAGGGGCCCAAATCACAGCATAGGGGCCCAAATCACAGCATAGGGGCCCAAATCACAGTGTAGGGGCCCAAATCACAGTGTAGGGGCCCAAATCACAGCCTAGGGGCCCAAATCACAGCCTAGGGGCCCAAATCACAGTGTAGGGGCCCAAATCACAGCATAGGGGCCCAAATCACAGCATAGGGGCCCAAATCACAGCGTAGGGGCCTAAATCACAGCATAGGGGCCCAAATCATAGCGTAGGGGCCCAAATCACAGTGTAGGGGCCCAAATCACAGCATAGGGGCCCAAATCACAGCATAGGGGCCAAAATCACAGCATAGGGGCCCAAATCACAGCATAGGGGCCTAAATCACAGCATAGGGGCCCAAATCACAGCATAGGGGCCCAAATCACAGCATAGGGGCCCAAATCACAGCATAGGGGCCTAAATCACAGCATAGGGGCCCAAATCACAGCATAGGGGCCTAAATCACAGCATAGGGGACCAAATCACAGCATACGGGCCCAAATCACAGCATAGGGGGCCAAATCCCAGTGTAGGGGCCCAAACACAGCATTCTCAGGGGCCCAAATCCCAGTGTAGGGGCCCAAATCACAGCCTAGGGGCCCAAATCACAGTGTAGGGGCCCAAATCACAGCATAGGGGCCCAAATCACAGCATAGGGGCCCAAATCACAGCACAGGGGCCCAAATCACAGTGTAGGGGCCCAAATCACAGTGTAGGGGCCCAAATCACAGCATAGGGGCCCAAATCACAGCGTAGGGGCGGCCCAAATCACAGCATAGGGGCCCAAATCACAGCATAGGGGCCCAAATCACAGCATAGGGGCCCAAATCACAGTGTAGGGGCCCAAATCACAGAATAGGGGCCCAAATCACAGCATAGGGGCCCAAATCACAGTGTAGGGGCCCAAATCACAGAATAAGGAATCCAGATCACCGTGTAGGGGCAGCAGTATAATCAAATAATGGATATTACTACTACTATTAATATGTGTACGACTGTTACTAAAACTACATTAACTATTACATTAATCATTACATACTCTGTGCTGCAGGGTCGAGCAGCAGTTCTCTGCAGAGCGGGCTCAGCTGGAGGAGGAGAGGAGGACCATCGACAGGAAGCAGGCAGAGCTGGAGGCCCAGGCTGGGGAGGCCACACAGGAGGAGCTCATGCTCAGGGGCAGGGAGGGGGAGATACAGGGGGAGGAGAAGAGGTAAACTTTGGCATAACTTAGTAGAAACTTCTTACTAATAGTATCAGTAAGTTAGGAGAGGAGGAGTATCGACAGGAAGCAGGCAGAGCTGGAGACCCAGGCTAGGGAGGCCACACAGGAGGAATTCATGCTCAGGGGCAGGGAGGGGGAGATACAGGGGGAGGAGAAGAGGTAAACTTTGGCATAACTTAGTAGAACTTCTCAGTAAGTTAGGAGAGGAGGACAATCGACAGGAAGCAGGCAGAGCTGGAGGCCCAGGCTGGGGAGGCCACACAGGAGGGACTTACACTCAGGGGCAGGGAGGGGGAGATACAGGGGGAGGGGAAGAGGTAAACTTTAGCATAACTTCTTACTAATAGTATCAGTAAGTTAGGAGAGGAGGGGCATCAAAAGGAAGCAGGTAAGGTGGGAGGAGCACACTCTCAGAAACAGGGATGGGGTACACATGAAGTAGAAGAGGATTATTTTGCAGGGTTTTGGCTGTCCCAATATTGTTTTACTGGCCATTCTGCCGCTTTCTGGTCAAGGTTGAGAAATTAAATTCTTTTTGTACAGACTAACTTCAGTAAGTCTAGCATTATAGGCTTGACCACACATGGAAAAGTGAAGATGGCCCAGTTAGCTCCTTAACTAGCCTAGGCCATCAAAGTTGTCCGATTCTGCTCTGAACTGCTGAATCTTATTAATTAGTTAAGAGAAGGCTCTCGTATTTGCAAACAAGGTAATCTCTTTATCAGTGTTAAATTTTCTGTGTGAACAAATGCATGGAAGCTATCATGTCGGCATAATTTCAATTTAAGTAAGCCTATTAGTAAAAAATTTGGAGGTACGTGTGTTAACCTTTAAAAAGTAGTCACTGCTTGATGAAAATTCGATTAACTGAGGGGTACATTTGTGTTTCAGACTGCAGGACAGGCTCCAGTCCATACAGGAGAAAGTGTCCCACATGACATGCCAGGCCCAGGAGCTGTGCAGCAGAGCAGAGGACATGGCGGCTCTGCCAGTCTGCACAGGAACCATTCACACTCACAACCAGCAGCTCACAAGGTCAGCAGGGCAACTGAATCACTTACTATCTGGTTTACCATCCGTTGTTCCCTGTCTTGCAGGCTAGGGGTTGGATGTTTCGTCAAGTTGTTTTGGTCTAATTGCTGCCCTCCATCCGCCACTGTCAAGGGGGTTGGCCTTTTGCAAGTCCAGTTTTCAGTCTTCATTGACACTGTCAACCCATCTCCTCTTGGGGTGCCCACGTGGGTTCTGGCCAACTCCAAACAAGTTAAAGACCTTTCTCAGCCAGTTGTCATGGGTCATTCTTTGCACGTGGCCATAACAGCGGAGTCTGTTGTAGCGCAAGATGTCATGGAGGCTGTGTAAACCTTGCCTACACCTAAGCTGTTCAGATGGCACTCTTTCTGCCAGCAACTGTGAGGTTCATGGTCAGGTAGATCTATGAGTAGCATGCTGTGATATGGGAATGGCTGTAGGGTTCAATCTCAAGTTCAAAATTTTGCTGGTGATCTAGCATTCAGCAGATAGGAGTCACTTGAAATCTGGGAACCATATACTGTAATTCACTTTATCTTCACGGTACCAAATTTTCACGGTCTGAGAAAATTGAACTTGTTCTCGGAACTAAATGTTCACTGTTGAGGCAAGTGCGGATGAAAAAAGTCTGTGAATTATTTTTTATCGGTAATGATAAGTTCACGCTACAGTCGTCACCGTGAAAACCGTGAACATAACATTACAGTGAAAAAATCAGGAATTACAGTAGTCTCTTATTGCTATTTTTTTGTCATCAGTAATTGAGCATGATTTTCTTTTGCTTTGCAGACTGAAGGAACAACAGCAGGAAAGGCAGAAAGAGGTGCAAGAACTGACCACACAGGTAATATGCTGTAAATTCATTTTTTCATGGAGATTTACTCTTTGGCAGTAGGGGAAAGATTTTTTTCACTGTTTAAAGGTATCAGCCAAATGATCATGTAGTAGTACTATAATCACGCATTTGCAGTGTCATGAAAACCTTGAAATTAAAACCATGCATACATTTCAACTTCAAGATTTATAGTAGTCTGTCTTTATTGATGTGTTGTTTTTCCAATCTTATATCCATATCAAGATTGCTTAAGCCATTCTTGACCATGGAAATGTTTTTTTTAAGACTTTGCATGATGTTATGTCAATGGTAAATGTACAAGTTGGGGTTGCAATATTTCTACCCATCATCCCTTTCCAGGTCCTGAGGTATCAGACCAGAGTTACAGACTTGAACAAACAGCTGGGTGAGACCACAGCCCAGGTGCCAGTACTGCAGGAGGCTAAGAAGCTGGCTGTGTCAGGTCAGCATTCCTCTTACTTTGATCATAACGCTGGCCACTGTTTCCGTGAATCATCTCATCAGGTTGATAGACCACTACATTGTAGATAACAAAGTTGGATGAAGGAGGCTATATGGATCAGACCATGTAGCACTGTAAATGCATTTAAGTTCGCGGTGATTTCACGGTAGCGGGAAAATAGACTTTTCGCGGTAGCACCATGCACTGTAGTCTCTTACTGTTATGGAAAAATTTTCGCGGTGGTTTTAAATTCGTGGTGAAGCGGCCGCCGCGAAAACCGCGAACATTAATCCACCGCGAAAATTTCTGCATTTACAGTACTCCAGTCATGACGTTTTTTCTTTTTGTATTGACCGGGTGGTTCAGGGGAATCAGTCACAATTGGACCAATTCTTCACCCCGCAGCAGCTACACCTAGCTGCAGTGGGAAGTAAAACCAGTTAGTATTAGCCTGAGGAAGGTGACATACATTTTTCCCGTGACCCATCCCTTCCACTGGACCTCTGGGAAGAACGACTAATGCCGACAGGGCATTCCAGTTTAAATAAAGGTCATTGATTAATTGATACATGTACGATCTCCAAAATATTGGCGGGTGTCATGGCCACTATTTTTTTGCATAATTTTCTGTCCCCTTTCTGAAATTGTGTCACAATGTATGAAGTTATGTTACCTGATTAGAGACTCCAGATTCTTTAATAATTGTATATCTAAGGATATAACAGGTCGGCAAAATTGCAGAAAGGGGAGAGATGTCATAAAATGCATTGTGAGTCTGATTAAGGTCAAACCGTAGAAGTTTAAGAACTATTTTCCCTCCACTGCCCCACAGGTTATAACTTTTCTGAAGCCAAACGTCTTGCCGATGAGATCAGAACCTTGGAGGAGAAGAGGGTTGCCAAAGAGAGGGAGCTGGTGAAGGCTCAAGGAGATATGGAGCAGCTGACAGAAGACTTAGAGACGTCTAAGAAAGTGTTAAAGGAAGTCCAAGAGGAGCTGAAATTGAAGGAGGAAGAACATGGTACTAGTACATTGTCTTCAGTTTTGTTCAAACTGAATTGGATCAACTTGAAATGTTTTTCGTTCTGCTGTAGATTGATGTATCTTTTTAATACTCTAAAAGCAAAAGGGTTGCCTGTTTTTTCCTCTTAAACTTAAGATTGTCTTGCTTCTTTATGTGTATTTTTTAAGCCTTTTAGGTTATACTAACTTGTTCTACGTGATCAACTTTTCAGATGTTGCCAGAAAAGATGAAGCCTTTGAACTCTACCAAGAACTAGAATTACAATTAGAAAGGTGCGTAACTATCTTTAATTGTGCCTTTTTTTAAAGGCAATATTGTTAATGCACATATTTTATTTCATAATTTTGTACACATTTGTGGAAGGATTGACATAACAGGTGACTATCACCTTTTCAAGATGTCAATCCAGAGACCAGACTGTAAGGTTTCGAACCACTCACACAGGAATGACCTCTTTGATAAGTGTTGGAGGGTTCATCTTTAATATGCAAGAGATGTGGCTCCCCTCAAACATGGGACCTCTTTATGTCCCATTCGAGAGGACATCCCTAGCCAAAGCTTGGTGCTCACTTTCATCTGAGTCAGTGGAGAGATAAGTGTAAAGTGCCTTTCCCAAGGGCACGACTTTGGGGGCTGTGAGTGATTCGAGCTCAGAACCTTGAGATTCTAAGTCAACAACCCTAAATATAACTTTGCCACCAAAATTACTGGTGCAATGGCTGAGTGGGTAGAGTGCTCACCTTGCATTTGGTAGATCGTCAGTTCGATCCCGACTGAGTCATACCAAAGACTTTAAAAATGGTACATGCTGCTTTCTCTGCTTAGCATCCAACATTTGGGACAGAGTATGGGAGTTAAACACACATCACTACCAGCGGACCAGCCCCCTGCTGTAGTGACTTGCACAAATGTGTGGCCCAAGACCTACTCGAAATGGAGATGGGCGCCACCCCTATGCATCTGCACAGATGTACGGGCAACTTTAAGTTTTTTTTCAATGTTATGTCCCCCCAGATGTACCGATGATGTCATCAGAAGCGTGCTCCAGGCGGACATGACCGCCTGCCAGCTGTGGATTCAGGACATCTGTGAGAAGCACCACCTACCTTTGCCCCAGGAACTGCAGGCCCTGGACCTGCACAGCCTCTTGGGGGAAGATGATGACAACATGGTTACCATGGCTACCTCTTGTGTTGAAGACAGTGGAAAATCAAAGGCTTCAAGTGTGGATAGCGAGGAGGTATGCTAAAATGCTATCAAAGTGTGAATTCATTTTGTTTGGAGTTGAAAGTGATGGAGTGATTCTTGATTCAGCAGAAGTGTTTTGATATAGCCTGGACCGGCTCAGTATCGCGGCCCTCCGCTTCTTTT
>NC_049979.1:1254847-1256517 GCF_000003815.2 Branchiostoma floridae
GTTTTGAATTACCTAGAGTTGTTGGATTGATGTTACATTCCTTGTAGTAAATGTAACACTGTCAGGGCATGATAAAAGAAGGCCATGTAAGGAATGTACAAGAGGGTAGAGATTCAGCCCCATTTACCAAACACCTTTTCTTGACAGCTTCTCAGCCAAACTTTAGAAAATAAAATCCGTTTCTACTGCTGTGCAGGTCCCAACAGGTGCTACAGGTGGTACCTCTGCACCTGAAGACTATGTGCAGGTGTGTGAGGCTGTAGGTGTCAGCAGCCCTGCTGAAGACTATGTGCAGGCTTGTGAGGCCATCAGCATGAGGCTCCTAGAGCTGGAGGATCGGCTGCAGGAGGCTGTGGGGCAGGAGGAGTATGATGCTGCTCATATCCTTTCAGGAGTGGAAAAATGTATGATCAGCATGTTTGGATGGAGATCAGCACCAAGGACAGGTTTATTATGTTTATGACCAAATCATATGGGACAGAAGGACAACATGGATGGATGGATGGATGAATGGATGGAGGGAGGGAGGGAGGGGGAGGGATTGGTGAAGGAAGGGAGGAGGGATGGATTGATGGATGGATTGAGGGATGGATGGATGGAGGGAGGGAGGGAGGAATAGATTGATGGATGGATTGAGGGAGGAATGGATGGGCTAGTGATTGAGTGAGTGAATGGACGAAGTGGAAAGAGTTGAAGAAAGACTGAAGGTAGCTGCAGAGTGTCTATGACCACTGCAGCAGCAGGACACAGTGGACTACTACTACCAATGGATAAAGGACTGGATTCCTGAATGAATTCATGAATGTTTTTGTAAACAAAAAATTCTAACCATTGGACCACTTTGCCTTAGTGACACTCTTGTGTCCTTTATGATACAATGAGATGATGTCACATGTTCCTAAGCAACCGTTGTTGCCTTGACAACAGAACACATACCCTTCATGAGGAGATCCAGAGCCTGAAACACCAGCTGCAGAACATGTTAGTATCTCTGCAACAGCATGACCTTTAACCTCTCCTGCAGCACGACCTTTAACCTGGTTTGATTTGGATGGTTGTGTTTCTAACAGATGAAGCACTGTGTCGTTATTTCCTTTTGTTTTGTTATAGTTTGTTAAACCTTCTCCACTGTTGTTTTGTTTTTGTTTGTGCTAGCTGGCTGGCCACAATCTCAAGTCATCAAAACCAAAGTAGCTTGAAGTAATTTTATCTCATCACTTAAGAAGAGGAAATGTCCTCCAAGGAACATTTCCTGCATTCCAAGTAGTGAAATGTACTTTCTAGAATTCAAACAAGAAAGTGTAAAAAATCATGGTTAATGTAATTGGCTAATTGGTTGTTTTTTTTAAATGTCAGTGTGGTATAAATGTCTAGATTTGGTCCACATGTAAGGTAGATACGAGTACCTCAGTAAGTTTAGAAACGTATTCTAAGTAATGTTTATGAATATGCAATATTAGATACATTATCTGCAAATTTGATGTTATTCAATTGTCCCATGCAGTATAGTAAGTTAATATTCTTGATACTCATTTGTTAAGGCTGAGGGTCCAAAGATTCAATACACAAATTTTTGGAGGAATGTTTTGAAAACTGAAATTTTTGCTTTTTAAGTGTTAAGGCCTCCAGCACACAAATTATGGTTTTTATGAACTTATTTATTTCTCAGC
>NC_049979.1:1256797-1275099 GCF_000003815.2 Branchiostoma floridae
TGTCATAAATCTACCTTCTCATGATTTCTGTGATTTGTAATTTTTGTGATTTGTACAGGTTGATCCATTCTGAAATGAAAAGAGTAACATTCAAGAATATTTTTTATGCCCTTTTATGTGATTCCGTTCTATCAACTAGCCAGAAATCCATTGTTGTTTATCTTATTTCTGCCTACGGGTAGCATACAGATAGTCTAGTGGTTAGCCAAAATGCCACGTGACTACTCTCCAAGCAGAGGTTAGGCTCCGGCTGTTTTTTGGCATTTTTTTAGTCATTTTTATCAGCCTGACCTCTGCTTGGAGAGTATAACAGGGTGGGAGTTTGAATCTTGGCTGTGCATATTTCAGAATGGATCAGTCCTGGATATTTTACATCAGATATTGGTTTTTATTTTCTGCTTGTTTGCTTGGATCAGTTTGTGATGAAGTGTGTTTTGCGGTGGTGATTTGTGGTGAAGTGGAGCAGTGTAGTGCCTGTCTGTACTGAGGTGGCCTCACTGTGCACGACTCAGGCTGAGTACACCTGCATGGAGCACTACCACCCCCAAGACTAGGGCTGGGTACTGGTACAAGACTGTTTTTTCTTCTTTGACCAGTCCACAAAAAATGGACCTGACAAAATTCAGTGGACTTGATGTTCGACTGATTAGAAAATGAAAATATACCGGCACTATGGTGGCAGGCGTTCATGTGTTATTAGGCTTTATAATTGGTCCAAAAAAACACAGTCAAACTTGGTCTAAGTTAACAGTGGCAGTTGGCATTATCAACGTGAAGATCAGATACTCCACCAAACAGATTTCTTTGTAGCGAAATGGACCATTGTTTTGAGGTCCGGACCTGGACCTGATCCTCTGGACCTGGACCGTACCTGGACCTGAATTTTCTGTACTGGTACCCACCCCTAGCCCAGATCCTTATGCAGCTTCAGTTTAGCGACATCATATCTTTTGCTCATTGTTATTTATACATTATAGCCAAAATTCAGCTAAAAAAAGGAGGAGATACTACAAAAATGCGCAAAAAGTGATGTCTGTAGCACTCTGTACTGGACAAGACTGAATTTGAGTGGCAGGTTATGGTCATGAGGGCTTCCTTGGGGTTTAAGTAGCACCTGGTGTCGTCTCACACCTCAGCACTCTGAATGGGGGTTACTGCATGCTCACAGAGCAAATTACGTGCTATGATAAAAACTTTTTTTCTCAACATACCAGCAATTGTTAGCAAAGCTAACGAGCATGATAAGACTTGTTGCCCCAATGCTTGGTTCATATCAATGTTTGGTGAGAAAACTTGAAGTGACGTATTTATTATCGAGTCATTTTTTATAGTACACTTTGTTGTTGTTGCATTGCTTATTCAAGACCCCATGTGTATTACCAAGTCTCTTTTTACACTTCACAGCAAAACTGACCAACCAGGAGGAGCCAGTTGCCATGGAAACAGTATGGGATAAAACAGCTTGATCTTTGGTAGAAGATGCAGTATGGTACTTTTTTCAGGCCACCCTTGTAGAGATAGGGACCCAGAATGGGGCTGGAATGGAACAGGATGCTCCTCTTTTATTGGGAACCCCCTTTTGTCTTTTGGTTTTGTATTTTCTCCTTACTAGCAGTCCTTTGAAATACATGGGATATAGTTGTAGTATATTGTCATGTAAAAAGAGCCTCTGGCAGTGACAAAGAAAAATTCTAGTATACCCAAGTCAAAGTAAAGTAAAAGAGGAATGTGGAAATGATGTCTCCTCTACCACGGGTCATTCTCGTCACTTGTAATAATGTCTGGTGACTAAAGATGGCTGGAAGATATGATATAGCAAATAAGCACTAGATAGCAAAGTAGCTAGTAATAGAAATCATGATCAATGGCTATCAAATATCATATAGTTATAACAGTAATTGTCCTTCTACAAAAAACAGTTGTTAGTAAATTTTATGTAATAAGGAACAAAACCCTCATCTTGCTAACATCGATTGAATGTATAAATATGTAATATAGACATAAATAAACTATTGCAATGTGTATTGCACTGTGTTCTTATTTCCTGCAGGTGATTGAACTAAACTTAACAAGCAAAATTTTTTTACTGTAAATCCTGAAATGTTTCAGTGGTTTTATTTTCATGGCGACCCGTTTCTGCAACATCTTGACATCAAGAATTTGTGGTTTGTATTACAACTGAACAACAGTAGCAAATGCGAACTTAAAACACTACAAGAAACCTGATTTATTTTCCCCAAATGCAACATTTAGTCCCCACGAAAATAGATGACTTTACAGTGTTGTCTATAACTCCGTTAAGGGGGTAGTGTTTTTCAGCAATTTTCGGTTGATAAGTACACATACATCTATACGTGTTGGTCAGCTAAAAGCTCATGATATTGTTGGTAGAAAGCGTACAACACAGCAGCAACGTAGTCACGTAAAAAAACAACATTATCAACTTTGTATGATGCCAGCATCATTCAAACAAGTTTTATTTGTTAACTTCAAAACAGCAACAACAACAACGATTGTTTACAAAGTATGAACAACTATCTTGCCCTTAAGACACCTTAAAAATATCAAAATATTAAAAAAATGTAAATACAAAATAAATACACGGAAATGTTTCTTTTACATTGTATCAACAAACTCGAACAGGCTCAACGGAGAGTCTCTGGTATAAAGTTCCAATCAAGACAAAAAGCGTACATTGCTTGATCGAGTATTTCACTTCTGTAGGGTTATCAGACCTACGATAGCAGCACAGTATGTTCCACATTGTATCGACTATCTCGCAGGATTGCACTTTGCCAACAAGCGTCTTACACCTGTGCACGTGTCGCGGGTAAAAGTCTGATTTTACCTGTTGGAAGGTGCGGTAAAAACGTGTAACAAGGTTCAAGCCTGTAAGAGTTTAGTTGATTTAACTGACTTCGTTTCCCAGTTTCTCGAAATAATCAATCTGATTGTTACATCGGCTATAAGTAGCAGCAAGAAACAGACCCAGTCATTCCAACCCTGATGATGGTGTCTGATAGACATTGAAACGTTGGGAGTGAGTACAATTCTGGTTGTGTCTTTGAAGAACCTTACTATAAGATCGTTTAGTTTTACATTTCACTCTGGTCCGCCCGCGTGATAATATGTCTTTGGCATCAGATCAGTACTTAGTAGGAACAGTTTCAAAGTTTGATGCGTTGTAGATCAGACTGTGCTTTACTTCAGGTTTCCAACTGGAAGTCACAATGTCCTGGCTGTTCGCCAGAATGGCGTGCACATGACTTTTCCATCTCATTTGGAACTACGCTCTTCGACATCAAAATCACACATTCTTTTGGACTGAATGTCATAACTCAAAGAGACTCTTGATACAAAATTCAATTTTCCGTCTCAGTTGAACAGTTCCACTA
Organism: Branchiostoma floridae; assembly: GCF_000003815.2. Classification (NCBI taxonomy): domain Eukaryota; kingdom Metazoa; phylum Chordata; class Leptocardii; order Amphioxiformes; family Branchiostomatidae; genus Branchiostoma; species Branchiostoma floridae. Next base: position 1,260,193 of record NC_049979.1, read on the forward strand.
TCTTTCCTGTTAAAAAACACGTATATATTCCGGTTTTAACGTCGTTCCACGCTCATTCCACTTCACGACCACGTACTCTTTCGGATTTCACGTCACAATTCCACGGCGACAGACAGAATCCCTGCACTTTTTGTTCACATATTCTTTTTTGTTTTTCTCAAAGTCAGTTCCACGCCCTTCCCCACTTCACAACCACGCACTCTCCCGGCCGTAACGTCAGTGCCTTCAGGTCTAACATCTCCCCCTCCCTGTCCATGTCGCTCGTCAGAACGACCGCCGCCTCTCTGGGCCAGCCGTCCCACCAGGAGTAGTAGCTGTGCGTCTCCGATTTCCCGCCAAGGTTCATCGCCACCAGATACGTCGGCCGCCCGCGAAGCGTCCGAGAAAAGGCGAAGATGTTCGGCGTCGAGAGGAAGTAGCGAATCGTGCCGTACAGGAAGGTCGGCTCTTTTCTGAGTTCCACCAGAGCGCGGAATAAGTGTAGGATGGATCGTGGGTGCGCGCGTTGCGTCTGCGGAAATAAAACATTGATAAAGGTTAGACAGTCTTGAAAATGACAATTATAGATCTAGTTGCATTTTAATCTTTAACAAAACAAGAAATCTTTTTAAAAAAGTTGTGCCTTGCCGCGTGTTAGGGATATCGTCAGGAAAAAGTAGGTCAGCACTTCAAGCCCGGCAAGGCAAAATGCTGTGCCTTGGCAAAAACACAATACAATGACTGTTTTTACTGTTTCTGAAAGAGCTAACCAAGAGGAGTAAAATGCTTTTTAGATGAAGCGAATGGCTTGAACGGTTGCTGAGATATGGCTCCACAAAGTTGCCAAAACCTACCCTCAGATATGGCCGGCTGCGCGATAAACGATGAAAATCAAAAAAATACCTTTTTTGAGGGGTGATGAAAAGGTAAGTAAAGGCTGCAAAGCTTGTTTTATCTTATTTCCCCGTAATATGTACTACATAGAATCACTCCACAGAGTTCTGAACATTCATGGCATTTTATTATGCTTTTACACAGGGTCGATGTATGCAGCACCCACTGGTGTCCTTTCACACAATAATTGTCATCTTACCTTATTCTTTAAGAAATAAGTAAATTTGGGTTTAAAAGTTCACATTTTGGGTTACAGTCAATGGTGTTTTTTGCACCAGTTGAGTCGCATTGTAGAAGATTAAATATCATACTTCATATACTTTTGCAATGTACACAACATTATGGTATCTTATATTACCAACAATGTCACATCTATAGAATATCAGCAATATTAATTGCCTTATAACAAGGTCAACTTGGTCAAGGTGAAAGGTAAGTGTGTGAATATGTCGCATTATTTTCATGTTGAGCCATGATGTTACACTGTATCAACAGTACAACTTTACACTTAGATACATTTGTAATAAAATATAGAAGACAGATGTTTGTACTAATAAGAGATAAAATATCAATAGGTAGACATTGTGTAAACACTAAATTTATTAGGACAAGTTCAACATTTTTCAAGGTCAAAGGCTCAGTCTTCAGGATACATACAATCGACACATATTTCTTTGATGTACTTGCAGGTACATGAACTTCTCCTTATTTAATCAATACTATAAATAGTATAATGCAATGTAAACTACTTTTTACAAAAACAACAGGCTTACTCATCATTTTCTGTGGTTACTGGTAGCAACAGTATTCTTTAACAAACTTAATGCTAATAGCACTGGCTGCACAACTTGTCAACATTATGTTTGACCTCTACCATTCAATATCTCCGCTCCGCTCTCCAGTCTTATATCAGCTACATCTGGTACTTGGTGCAATCTATACTCCACCTGAAAAACAAAATTATTTGAGTTTCATGATTAACATGTCTACCATCATGGTGATAATGTTCTTCCATCTGAGGGGATGACGACCTACTCCAGTACCACGTCTGATGTTCATCTACATCATCATCTTTCTTATGACTTCTTTCTTTCTTGTGACGAAAGATTCAGAATGATCCAATAATGAAATGAAGAATTCAATAAAGAAAGAAAGGCAAGTTGGGGCAAGGAATAGATTAACTTATTATCATTGATTAAGTAGATAAATACCTGCAACAAGATGGAAGGAGGTAAGTGTCACTGTTTCTGAGCCATCTTCTGCGACTGAATCTCAGTACCAACTGCGACAACCTCGCCCGGTCGGTAGGAACCTGGCTGATAGTAGAGACAAGAGTATAATATTGCAGGTAAGTACATATTTATGATTTCTGCTACACCAGAAAAACCTTGGCACAATCTGACAAAGAATACACATTCTGGTTGCACAAATTTTTCACGTTAACAAAAATGCCATTAGTGTTTTGAAAAATTTGGGCATAGGTTACCCGGCTGACCCATATCAGGGGGCACGGTGCCTCAAGTTCAACAAGTGAAAAAAATACAAAATGGTATTTTAGTCTTGGAACGAGGCAAGGGATGATTCACACCAACAGTAACGATGATATTGAAAATACAATTGAGATTTTCTTAAAAATTGGGCATACCCTGTAGGTACCTCAAGTTACCATGGTGCCTCAAGTTCAACAAGTGAAAAGAAATACTAGTAGTACACAACAGGCCAATCAATGATCCATATGTAGAATATGCTAAAGAAAGCAATAAACTAATAAGAAAAAATTACTAAGAAACATTTTACATACATGTAAGTTTCATGACTAAAACATGGATAAAGAAACACTGCATAGAAATTATATTGCTGGGATTGACTTGAGAAAAAATTGTTCAAAAGCACATTTTCTTCAACATGCCCCCCTCCCCCAAACACTACAAATTGTATCAAGTATTTTACCTTGAAATTCTTCATCCATAGCGTCAAAAAAGGTTCTATTTGTGCCGCTTCAGTCACATATCCTCCGTTTCTGAGGGGCACGCGGCCCAAAATTTGGCGCGTTTGGATCGCGCGGCGCCGCCGCCCGGCCAAATCGGGGCGATCGTCGGGGAAAACAGCGTACGGCAGAGGGTTTTCGTGGTAGCGTTGAAATACCTAGTCAAACGTTCTTGAGACGTTTCGATGACGTCATTGCCTACTTATATATTCACATGCAATGCATTGGTCTAATTAGGCATTTATTTCATCTTTATGAATAGGTAATACAAATTATTATGCGAGATAATTCACTTGATTATATATTTACTTCAATGGATTTGAAATATTACCATATGAACGCTTCATTCATTCGATGTAACCAGATGTTAAGAGGCTTTCAGTACCGACCACAACTGTTATCAAATGCGTAAAAGGGAGGTATAAAGATTGACGGGTATGTACTGTTAGTCGCCTAAGCCGTAAGTTTGTCCTCGAGAAAGAGAACAAAGGAAGGGCCTTTGGAAGGGCCTTTGGAAGGGCTGGGTTAACATTGCTTGAACCATTGAACCATTGAACCATGGAACCATGGAACCATGGAACCATTGAACCAACCAAGAAAATAGTGGCTACAGGGCCATGCCGCCTGCGGCGGCAAGGCAAAAAATTAACGGTTATGGATGTCACTAGAACCGAACGGAATTAATTTCCGTTAGTCATCTGATGAACATCGCGGAGATAGATTTATCGATAAACATGAACTTCGGTGAGAAAATTTAACGGTACCGTGCTCTAATGGTTTTCCTATGATATTACGTCTGGCATCGTATTACAAGTACGGAATTAAGGGTCAAACAAGTCCAACTTTGGTCGCTGTACGATCACCGAATGGGGACTTGAAAGATATATTGACGTTATGTCCAACACACCTGTACGTTGAGCCTGTGATAGTTGTCGTGCAGGGGTAACCACGGTCGGACCCCGGCGTCGGTAAAACCCGAGTTTTCCGTGCGGTTCCACTGCATGGGCGTGCGCTCCGGGTCGCGGCTCTTCGTCTCGTACGTCTCCTGAAACACACAATCAAATTATTGAATTCTATTTGCTTTTGGACAGAGGATAATGTGGTACTGCACTCAAGTTGGTAACTTATATTAACAGTGCCACATACACGGTACAGACAGAAGGTAAAGGCAGTCTTTTACCTCCCCGACCGAAGTCAGGTACCCATTTTTACACCTGGGTGAAGTGAGGAAGGTCGTGTAAAGTGTCTTTCCCAAGGGCACAACGTCGGGGGCACGGCGGGGATCGAACTCGGGACCTATAGATTCCGAGTCGAACGCTCTACCGGTTACGCCACACCCGACGCCACCGAAATTTCTCCACCCAAAAATGGAAATAAGTACCTACCGGATTGTTGAGTGCGAACGTGTCCTTCGTGTCGTTGTAAGACACCCTGGCATCCTCCATGCCGATCTCGTCGCCATAGTAACAGAAGGGCGTTCCCGGAAGCAGCAGCAGCAGCATGTTCGCCGCGCGTGCGTACTGCGGTCCTACCCGGGTAGCCACGCGGTGGTTGTCATGGTTACCGATCTGAGACAAACAAAGCAAACTTTTAGAGACATTCTGACAGTTGTAAGCTGGTATTGACTGAATCATGATGAATTCTTAAAATTGATCTTGCCGACATACTCACAAACTTAGGACAACTGTTGACCTATATCTGTGATGATGTTCTTCCATCTGTATCTATATAGTCGGTATGACCACCCTTTGGCGTAACACGCCAGTTTAACAGGTTAAACGACCTGTCACACCTAATTTGGATATCGAACTGCATCTGCTGTATAAAGGTATCTAATGTTGTACTGGCAATACTTAATGGGAACGAGATCCACTTTACCAGAGGTGAAACGATTTTTTGAACTCCTCAATACTGGCTATTAGTGGTGCTAGACTAGCGCCATTACTCTTCTTACGTCACCAGAAGAAGATCTATTCAGTGAAAAACCTCTCACCACCCAGTTTGGCCACTGCCCGTCCGTCATGTTGGACATCCAGCTCTCCACCAATCGGCGCGTGTGGTTTCCCGGCGCATGCGCACCGGACCCCAGCCCCAGCAGGTTAAAGTTGAAGGTCATGTCGGCTTCTCTGTTGTACGTCATCAGCACCCTCATGTCGTCATCGTACACCTCGGTTATCATGAACCTGCCGGGAGCCGATGGAAATGCAGGTTAGATTCGACATCAAGAATTCCAAATCTAGTCTTGAGACTGGACTGCCCTATGCAAATTTTGAAAACATTTGTCACTGTACCTTTATCCATTTATATCAGTCTTATTTGTCATTTTCCAGAGGTGATATCTAAGCTCCCTGAACAGTTTCATCAGGATGGTACGTCACTGAAATAAGAGACTCTTTTGTACAACCAGTGCTTTATTCTCACCGACGTTTCGGTGACCGATCTGTCACCGTTCTTCATGGCAATTCTGACTGGTTCACATTGTACTGCAGGACAGATGTCGCTGCTCACAGTTCAGATACGGTCACAAGACAATGTGCAGTACAATGTGAACCAGTCAGAATTGCCCTGAAGAAGGTGACAGACGGTTACCGAATTCGAAACGTCGGTGAGAATAAAGCACTGGTTGTGAAAAAAAGAGTCTCTTTATTCAGTGATATCTAAGCTGTTTGGTACGGTGTATCAACTTTGCGTCCTGTACTTTGTCTTGATGCTTGATAGCAATCTATTTAGGGTCAGAGGAATGGGGGAAATTTATTTACCCCCAAACGATTTTTTTCCGACCGAATCGACGGTCATCCTTGCGATGTAGTGACCCGTGACACGTCACCATCCCTTATACCCCCCTCACATTAGGCGAAAATCGATCGGACGACGAGTCTGCGAGCTCCAAATTACGAGGCGGCATGACCCTACTGCCGACGAAGACAAGGCAGAGTTCCCCCCTTCCCGTCAGGGTCATTCCTCCTCGTAATTTAGAGCTCGCAGATTCGTCGTCCGATCGATTTTCGCTACATGTGACGGGGGTATTACCGATAAACAAGTACTGATTTCAGTACTAGAAGGTCACGTTTCCGGCAAGTCACGTGTCAGAAGTAGTGGGTCAGTACAACCTGAGGAACACAGCTTTAGCAGCCATTTTTAACGACTATCTAAATAGATCAATCTACCGATCAATCAATCTATCAGTCAATGCAAACGTTAATCAAACAACTGAATACGTTTCGTAACCGGTCAGACTTTTCTGATAGCATCCACTATCGTTCGCCAGTCATTGACCGTCAATCAAACAATCAATCAAACAATCAATCTACCAGTCAATGCAAACGTTAATCAAACAACTGAATACGTTTCGTAACCGGTCAGATTTTTCAGATAGCATCCACTATCGTTCGCCAGCAATTGACCGTCAATCAATCAATCAATCAATCAATCAATCAATTGATCAATTTATCAGTCAATGCAAAAGTTAAACAACTGAATACGTTTCGTAACCGGGCAGACGTTTCAGATAGCATCCAGTATCGTTCGCCAGTCAATCAATCAATCAATCAATCGATCGATCGATCGATCGATCAATCAAACGTCACACCTGTAAGACCCTTTCTTGCTGTACTGGTCCAGAAGTGCCTTCCACTCCCGTATGACGGCGTGAGTCTCCTCCAGGTTGGTGGTGCACGGATGGAGCAGGCTGCCGTACTGCTCCTGGGACGTGGGAACACACAAAAGTACTCATTTAGCTCCCGTTTGAACTGACTTCGTGTAGTTTTCGTGTCTATTTCTAATTGGAAATGAGAAAATGGGCATCTATGGCTCAGAAGACGGCGAAAAAGTGAACCGATTTACGCATGAAGCGAATGACAGATACTTGTCGATTTCCGTGACAGCACTCTAGCACAGGCAATTGCATCTCCTTCAAAAAAGGGTAAAACTATGGGTTTGATTACGAAAAGAGACTAAGAGAAAGAATGGGATATTTAAGCGCTATTGACTACTCTTAAGCACTATTTCGCATCGGCTTCTTTTCGAAGATATAGACAAGCGCCCAGGTGTCTCGTACCAGTGTTTCCTCTGGGTCCGACACGTAACCGGGGTTGGGTGGCTCGTGCCAGGACAGGTCCGCGGTCTCCACCAGGTGTTTCACGGCGTCTAGCCTGAACCCATCCACGCCCTTCTCCAGCCAGAACCGGAGCACGTTCTGGAGGGACACATTCATACATAGGCATCAAAACGAATGCAGGTGAGACTTTAAGGGTTGTGTAAAAAAAACGAAAACTCCAATATCCTTTATGCCCTATATTCTACACAATTATTTTCTTTGATTATTGACTTACCCAGGACAGTTTGGGAACAAGTGAGCAAGGACAGAGTTAGCATTTAATACGTACAAAGACATGCGATCTTCTGGCCTATCATCTAAAGCTGTAACAGCTCCCTTGTCTCAAGCTCTTTCGTCCTCTCCGCAATTAGACGAAAGATACTCGGCGGTTAAAATATGTTTGGATACCTGTCTATCTATCTTTATATTCCAAATAAAGCGCCAAACATTCTAAAACTTTTTACGACTGTTGTGATCTTTATTCGCTATCACAAACGCCACACATTTGTACTAACCATCTTCACCACACATCACTGAATTCTTTAATCAAGTAATTTCTCTGGCTCTTGTCTGAAATAAATGTATTGTGATATAACACAGTTTCCCTACCGTTTACGTCCCTTTCTTGTAGTGGAATGTACTTGTAGCAAAAGGAAATGCTATTGTAGCGTAAGAGCATGCAGTGAAAAAGATAACATGAAGAAACTTGTTTTTAAGTTGCCTTTAGAGACAATCGTAAGTTTTAACGTGGTTTCATTTACCTCCATGTGTCTCCTGACGTCCGGACACCGGAAGTTCAGGTCAGGTTGTTCCGGTAAGAACTGGTGAAGGTACCACTGGTCACGTGACGCGACGTACGTCCAGGCTGGGCCCCCGAACACGCTCACCTGGACATGGATGCAATAGTACCAAAGATAAAGTGAAACAAAGTGAACGACATTGGCTAGTTTGTCACCTGACAGAAACCTAGTCTCCAAGCAGACCCTACGGTGCCTTAGAGATAGTATCAAAGCTGGTCAAGGAGTATAGCCGGCCAAAGGGAGTCAAACGGGCACCGGAGCCGGCTATACTCTTGGCAGCTTTGATACTATCTCTAAGGTACCGAAGGATCTGCTTGGAGACTAACAGAAACCCGATTGTCGTCCGACAAACATCCGACCATTCACCTTCGGTGGGGTTTGCATGCGCAGTGATAGCGTACGTTTGGGAAGAACCGTGCGCAATTGTATTAATAAACATATTTGAAGCGCAGGTAAATCGCACGTAAAATTAGCCACCGTCGAGCATCGTGCGACGAAAAAAATAGCTGAGAAGGATTTTAAATGTTCAAAAATTTTAAAGCCTCACATTTTTAAAGCCTCATATTTTCACAGGTTTCACTAAGGGCGATTTTTCTTAAGGGTGCCGTGACAAATTCACCAATTTCGACCGTGTTATAGGTTTCAGTCCTCCCTGATATTGTCGATCTTGATGAAGTGTAGTGGTGGCCTCATTCCAATGTTGAATTTTCCTCGTGCTCAGACATACTAGTTCCCATACAGGCATGGACTGCACGCATCGGATGAATCTTACCCAGTTGTTCGGCGGCCCCCGTCCCTGCCTTGTAAAAACACGGGTATAGGCATGACTAAGGTTTACTACAATCGAGTCTTACCCAGTTGTTCGGCGGCCCCCCGTCCCTGCCGTCCGCCCACACGTAGTAGTCCCTGTACGGGTTGGACTCGTCCCGACTGCCGGAGCTCCAGACGAACCAGTGGTGCTGGTCACTCGTGTGGTTCGGCACGAAGTCCAGAATCAGCTTCATGTCTGTAAAACGGTAGGTACAACTCAATATTTGCTTGTCAAGCAATGTTGTACATGTATATATAGTCACACATACGGACATCCTGATTCTTCTCCAGACCATGGACCAAGCACAGTCATCCGTAAGATATACATTTATTACAATATTGAGCAGTCTTCGGCAGTTTCAACTTCCTTTTTTTCTGAGGTTTAAACGTGTCCCGAAAAGCCATCTCACATGCCACCCTAGTCACCTGTAATAACCTCATACGTTCAGTCCTTATCCAAAGTTGCGTTATCAATTATTTGATTTTGTTTATTGTATTGTGATCAATTTCTATGTATTGATTTATTATTATCAACCAACTATTGATAATCAAGACTACAATTAGTAGAGAGTAGGGACTGGTAGAAGTAATATAAGGCTTTCCCGCTCCTCCTCCATGTTTTTTTTTTAATTGTTTATCATATCAATGTTATTATGTCACTTGTTGTTGTGCAAATAAAAGAAACAAATACCTCTGGCATGCAGGGCTTTCAACAAGCTGTCGAAGTCCGCCATGGTGCCGAAGATGGGGTCGATGTCGGTGAAGTCCGACACGTCGTAGCCGAAGTCCTTCATGGGAGACTTGAAGATTGGGCTGAGCCAGACGGCTTCCACTCCCAGGTACTCCAGGTAGTCTACCCGCCTCTCGATACCTGTAAGATATGGTAACATGGTAAAGTACTCCAGATAGTCTATCCGCCTCTCGATACCTGTAACATGTGGTAAAAGATAAAGTACTCCAGGTAGTCTACCCGCCTCTCGATACCTGTAACATGTGGTAAAAGATAAAGTACTCCAGGTAGTCTGTCCGCCTCTCGATACCTGTAACATGTGGTAACAAGGTAAAGTACTCCAGGTAGTCTATCCGCCTCTCGATACCTGTAACATATGGTAACAAGGTAAAGTACTCCAGATAGTCTATCCGCCTCTCGATACCTGTAACATACGGTAACACGGTAAAGTACTCCAGATAGTCTATCCGCCTCTCGATACCTGTAACATACGGTAACACGGTAAAGTACTCCAGATAGTCTATCCGCCTCTCGATACCTGTAACATGTGGTTTTATGAGATTTTCCCAGAACTATCGTAGAGTGGAATATGTTATCACCAAGCACACTAGGGGCATCTTCTCTGGATAATTTTAAAGAACGTTTGCAGATAGATGTGCATAAGTTAGGTGTGACGGATCGTTCAGTGTAATATAACCAGCTGCTAGCGCGCTGCGTACCTGTGAAGCTGGTGTGTTACGCCGAAGGGCGGTTATACCAAACACGTACATGTTAAATATGAGGAAACGTTAACTTTATGGAAACCCTGCAAAGTGATTGACCCCCTTCCACTTCGGTGATTGCGTAATCAGAACTTTCCTATGATTACCGGATTCCTTTCGGTCGGTTGGGTCGATACTCGCACAGCAACTTTACACACATAAGATCACATAACGCCTGGTTGCAGTATTCATGCCATAACGTCCTCTTATGCCACATGAGCAGGGCATACTAAAAACCTCTACCTCGGAGTGACTTGATTTTGGATTGCGACTCTGATTTAACGATTTGGTTTCGTATAAATACTTCTCAGTCTACTTATTTTCACGTTGCATTACATGTATGAACTATGATAATAATTCTGTTGCGTAACTTATGTACCAAGTTTGCCTATGTCGTTATGCCCATTGGAAATCAACAGACTGTTGCAGGGACCAACCTGATATTTTGAAGATTAATTAAATACAATAAATAAAATAGAATAAAAAATAAATAAATAAGACAAGTAAAGCCGCTCGCTTATGACTATCTGTCTTCGAAAAAGGAATCTAACTCAATAACCCAGGATCGAGTTACCTTTTACTAGCTTTAGACTAGAGTAGACACTTGTGATATTGTTTTAACACTGTTGCAATCTCTCATGTTACCTGCAATTACTCACTGGCAAGAATTTGGAATAAACTTTACTTTATAAATACTATAAGACAACACTACGCACCCCTGAGATCGCCTATCCCGTCGCCGTTGCTGTCCTGGAACGACCTGGGGTAGATCTGGTAGATAACCGCCCGCTGCCACCAGTGTAACTCCGGCCTGGGCTGGCTCCGGTACGAGTAGATCACCGCCGCCGACCCCAGCGCCAAGCAGGCCAGCACCGCCGCGCAGAGACACAGCGACGCTCGGTTCAAGACGCGGCTGTACTTCTGCCACAGAGAAGACGACGGTAATTTCTTCCGAGACGGTCTCAGCAAAGCGTCTTCGTCGTCGTCGTCTGAGGAGGAGTGGTAGCTGTCATCGGAGTCCTCCTCCCTCTGAGATTGAGATTGCCTGCCGATTTCCTTCGGGAGAAGATCTTCTATTTCCCAGTCGTCCCCCTCCATGGCTCGCATGATGGCGGACATAACAGACACGGGTTGTTTCTCTGTGACGTAAAGGTAGCCGACCAGAACAACCAGTGCAAACACCGCAGAGCAGGCGGCCAGGCGTGGCATGTTCCGCCCAGGTAACACAGGTAACGTACGTACGTGCGCGTCGTGGGTCACCTGGAACCTGTCGGACAGGTGTGCTGCCGGTCTGGTGTCACATTACACCCCGGGGCGCGCGGACGGAGGCTTGTGTGTGAGAGGGTAACCGGCTTCAAAACTCTCCCACTCAGAACTGAAATGCGGGTAAACACATACAGATGTTGAGTTTATTACAGTGAACACCAATCAACATCCACAGTGATCGATATCTCACTAACCAAAAGCTAAGGGCACAACCCGCCGAACGTGCAATTTGTCTGTACGTTTTTGGGGAGGCCACGTCCGCCACTTATTTCTGAAAACGTTTAGGCTGTACAGGGTAGGCGCGTCGCCCGTACTGGCACGTACGGGGGGCGAATCCACAGCCTGATGGCACACAAAGTTTTGCCTGCATGTTACCGGTTCTGCCGGCGTGTCTGCGTGCTCCAAAATCCGTCGGATTCCCTACAAGTTCGTACGGAGGCGGCATTTATTACTTACGGATCCCAAAAGATCGCCCACGTTTAGGCACGTAGACAGCACATATTTGCAGGTACGGCTAAGCTAAACTTCACTCTCATTATCACAAAAAGAACCTGAGTCGGTACATGTTAAACATGGGGTAACACATTCATGTTTGGCCCAAGGGCTCTTGAAACGGGGATGGGCGCCGCTCTACTGCGGGAAGGACTTTAACGTTACCGTTAATGGTCTATAAAATCGACGGATGATGATGATGATAAAAATCGCTTTTCTGCCATTATGAGCTAATCTTTTCTCTCAAAACTTGCAGTGGGAGTTTCGGATAAATTTCACATAGCGCTGCATCCAGGCACGTACATCAGAGCTAACGAGACATAGAATTAACAGTCATTCCCTTAACGCTAATTTACATGAACAGCGGGGTAACCTATATAGTATTACGTTGTTATTAAAAACAGGGTATCAAGTATTTTTTAAATATTTCAAAATATTGAAACAATTGTTGAAACAATTGTCTGTGGAATTCAAATGACTAAACATATTCGTTGTTCAAAAAAAATTGTATATGACTTACCAATTTTATGGAGTCTTTAGATAATCTTATGTACTACAAATTATATATAACGTTATGCGCAACGTACATTACATTCATATGTCAGAAATTCCACCAAAGACTCACCGCACAAGTACATAGTTTCAACCTACAGTGCGTAGATAGCCTCCTTTAGAATTGGAGTGCAGAAATTGTTTAGTGATAGAAGTTGCCATACTTAGTGTTTAACTACTAAGTATACAAAAGTTGTGCAACAAAGTTATTAAATTCTATGTCCCTTGGTTGTAAGAAGTGAAGAACGCTTTACTATCAATGTTTGAGGTCACAAAGGTGGCGGTGGGTATGCCAAATGTCCGGGCAAATGTCTGACTGGGATTGTGCTCCTGGTGGTTTCAAGTTTATGAGTTTTATATTTTATGTCAATACACCGATCAGGAAAACTTTCTGACTGTCAGTTTAGCCAATGTCCCTGTTTAGCGAATGTCTTGAGTTAATATCGGCGTTGTCAGTATAATTTGACGTTATAACTTAAGTTATATCTCATCTCGTAATCTCTCTTGTAGTTCTGATTAAACTGTGATGAACGCGATAGTTATCTTGGCTGTGCAGTCCTCGTAGTTACCATGCATACCGACAGGCCACGATGCTCTCCAACACCCCTCTAGGGATTATACAAACACAATGTAAATTTATTGTAATGGTCTGGCTCATTGCCAGGTACGGTAACGCCAACAACGCACAACCACGCAGCAACGTTACAGAAGATAGCAGGCGGGAATCACTGTCTGGCACTGCGACAGGATGGGGGCCTGTTATCAATTACTAGTTCCGCATAAATTACATTAGATTACTCAAATCCTAACGTTTGCAGATTGTGGGATTGTGTTTACCGCCAGTATGTCACAAAATGAGAGATAGGAACCCTGGAGGGAAAGAGTGGTCTAGTAGTTCGGGCGACTCGACCGAAGGTCATGAGACAATTGACACGCTTGCCTACCCTATTAGCTCTCATCGGCGATATAAGAAAGTCTAACATAATCATAAGTAGTAAACGCACACAGGTAGTGTACTCCCTCACCTGGCCGTGTAAGTCAACTTTCCCGAGACAAATCAGTCCCAGCGGAGCACAAACTTGCCCATGACCGTCACGATCGACTGCCCTTGATCGGCGCGTCTGTCTGTGTCTGTCTCGTGCAGCAAGTAACCTCTTACCTGTTAGGTTCAGAGGTCAGCTTTGCGGCTCGATGTGAACTTTGACCGCTCCAACACAACATGACAACTCCACACCGGGAGGTTGAGACTGTCAAATCTTGAAGAAGTCCTTCTTAACCGAAATCTTGTGCCTTCTGGAGTTAACTTCGTGTCCCAAGATGTTTCCCCTTCGCGTCGTACTTTCAACAGTCTCCTCACGAAGTCCAAGGAAACTGTTGCAGTCTTCAAGGCACTTCAGCAAGTCTCACCTTTTGAAGACTCCCCTGGCATGGCGTTCTCAGCCGCGTCTGGGGCAGCTCGCATCGGTCAAAAGGTAACTAGGTCAGGTATTAAACTTAAAATGATGAAATCACAGCAGCTATTTGGCTGATTGCACAAAACGTATCCAGCTGCTGGTTTAGCAGCGGCATGGCAGCTAGCACACCGCAACTCACACTCACAGTAACTTTCTGTACAACTTATTTACATGTAGGAGAAACGTGCATATATCCGTGATTTTGCGGAGGGGGTGCGTCGGTTGAACGGTGGGGTAACGCTTTATTGTGGACAGGTAAACAAACAATAGCTGAAGGAGTCCATTCACTGACAGGGGTCCAAATGTCGACAGATTTTAAAAATCATTATTGCATAGAAATGCAAAAATGCCTGCACATGAGAAGTACTAGTTAGTATAACTACAGTCAGTCAGTCAAATCTGTCTATAAAATATTATTTCTTCAATCTAGGGAAAAGGTTTAATAGAAAAGACCTGTTGTCGGACGTGTTGCTTACATTACATATGTTGTATCATTTCCTTTCATGAAAATGCTATGCAAACACTTATTGCATGGTATTTTCTTGTTCCTATGTGCTGTAGTCTGCATAGGTACTTTGATTATTATTAATAAGTTAGTTAAGTAGATCAAGAAATACCTTTTTAACACCTTTCCCCACCTGTGCAGGTGTTTGCAGAGGTGTCAGGTGTCTGCTCGATGTCTGTCAGGTGAGGCCACGGACCACATCGTCCACAGCAGCTACGCTGACGTGACCATCCCTGGAGACCAGCACCTGACAGAATTTGTGCTGAAAGACTTCGACAAGTACGGGGACAACATTGCTATTGTACGTATAGAGTCAATTCCAAGTCACCGAGATGGTTTTGAAATAATATTTGTAATAAGTTTGAACTATTTTGAGTAAAAGAACATTTCAGTCACTAAAGTTCGAAATTGTTCCAACATTTCAAAATGAAACTTTAAACATGTTTGAACCTTTTTATATTTGTTGGAACATTTGGGAAAGTAATGATATAATTATCTCTTTATTTAGAACAATTTTCAAACATCTATGTGTTTTTGTTATTGTTCCAACATGTTCCAACATTTTGTGTCATTTTCCCTCC
>NC_049979.1:1275199-1322398 GCF_000003815.2 Branchiostoma floridae
ATTTTAGATTTTCACTGGTGAGTCTTTTGTGAGAAGGTGGCAGACAGACATAATTTCCTGCACTTGGCAGGGATGTGTGAATTGCCCTCTTCCCAGCCCACTGACCCAGTTTCATCATATTATTTCTATGTTCGAACATGTGATCACAAATGATGCATCTATGTTGGAACAGTTTAGAAACTAACGGAAATAATGTATTTGATGTTAGAATTCTTTCTAACATGTTTGAATACTATAGAAATATTTAGAATGTCACAAAGATGTTATAAATAGTTCTAAACAGTTACTTATCACAGTTAGATTGTCACAAAGATTTCCAAAATGTTAGAACAAAAGGCAAGAAACACCCTCTCGGTAATATGGAATTGACTCTATTTCTGAATATCGTACAAGTCTGCACCTTGGCAGCTCTACACTTCGGAAATAAGAACAACTTGGTATGATGCCTAAGACAGGTTCTAGACATTTTGCCATCAAAAGGACACCTGTTAAGCTCTAACCCTATTGTTAAACCTAATCCTAAATCTAACCATCACACAAGTTATCCTGGGCATGGTCCTGAGTTTCACTTTAAGACTGAGCTGCCATGGACATGGGGAAAAAAAAATTGTCATCAAGGCCTCAAGAATGTCTTCAATGATCTTGAATATTTGCAAATCTGAAGTATACATACCTCTGAGGAATAACTGATGCAGTATTATCAGTAGTAGATATCTGAAGTTAACAATATTTTATTAATTGTAAGGTTAATCTAAAGGTTGTTGATTTAAAGCCCAAGCAGGTCTCAATGTTGTGCCCCTGGGAGAGGCAGATAAAAGCTCCTTGGTGAGACAAAAAAAAAGCATATAATGTTTTTTTTCTTCTCCTTTTCTGCACTAGGTTGACGGCCCAACTGGTCGATCCTACACCTTCTCTGAACTGAAGGACCTGATCCGACGTCTCAGCAGCGCCCTCGCGCGGCTGGGCTTCAAACAGCAGGACGTGCTGGCCCTGTACGCCCCCAACCTGCCCGAATACGCCATCGTGCTGTTCGCTGTGACAGCTGTGGGAGGGGTCATAACCACTGTGAATCCACTATATACCGTAGGTAAGAGGGCAGAGGTTAGGGGTGACAGGTCGTCCTGTTCGCTGTTACAGCTGTGGGAGGGGTCATAACCACTGTGAACCCACTATATACTGTAGGTAAGAGGGCAGAGGTTAGGGGTGACAGGTCATTCTGTTCGCTGTTACAGCAGTCGGAGGGATCATAACCACTGTGAATCCACTATATACCGTAGGTAAGAGGGCAGAGGTTAGGGGTGACAGGTCGTCCTGTTCGCTGTGACAGCTGTGGGAGGGATCATAACCACCGTGAATCCACTGTATACCGTAGGTAAGAGGGCAGAGGTTAGGGGTGACAGGTCGTCCTGTTCGCTGTGACAGCTGTGGGAGGGGTCATAACCACCGTGAATCCACTGTATACCGTAGGTAAGAGGGCAGAGGTTAGGGGTGACAGGTCGTCCTGTTCGCTGTGACAGCTGTGGGAGGGATCATAACCACCGTGAATCCACTGTATACCGTAGGTAAGAGGGCAGAGGTTAGGGGTGACAGGTCGTCCTGTTCGCTGTGACAGCTGTGGGAGGGGTCATAACCACCGTGAATCCACTGTATACCGTAGGTAAGAGGGCAGAGGTTAGGGGTGACAGGTCGTCCTGTTCGCTGTGACAGCTGTGGGAGGGGTCATAACCACCGTGAATCCACTGTATACCGTAGGTAAGAGGGCAGAGGTTAGGGGTGACAGGTCGTGCTGTTCGCTGTTACAGCAGTGGGAGGGGTCATAACCACCGTCAATCCACTGTATGCTGTAGGTAAAGCACGATCAAGACACAGTTTTCCCTGATATCTGCGAGCCGACAGCTTGTCGCTCAGAGTCAGACAGCTTTTTTCAGCGTCTAGATTGAACTGCAGATATTGCCGTCAAGATGTCGGCAAAATTTATGCTGAAAGGTCGCGCAATGTGTTATGACTGCAATCCAAGCGCCACGCCCCCCCTATGGTCTAGATCCCTCCCTTTGTCTAGATTGGGCCTAAGAGGGTATGAGAGAAGTTCAAATGCCACCATCACCATATTGCAGTTGCCATACAGTAAATCTTGGCTGGAGTGTGTCAGGCCTAACCATTGTAAGTCTGCTGGATAGAGTCACTTGGACATGGTGTTGTGAAGACCTCAGCAGCAGTATAATCAAATAATAGGGATTACTACAGTACTATTCATGTAGCTACTATAAATTACTACTTCTACTACTACAAATGTACTACTTCTACTACTACTTCTACTACTATCACTACTACTACTACTACTACTACCTCTACCACTACTACTACTATTACTAGATGGTTAGATCATTTTCCCATTGACACAAGCGTTGTTAGAGAATACTGTCACCTGTCCACGTAGATCAGATGTTATCAGTCCCCTGATTGGTCCTCTTGGGCAGTTCTGACTGTAATATCAAATAACCACAATCACGATAAAATCATTTCTAAAGGACTGTAGCTTTGACAAGGTTTCAGATCTGTAATATTTCCTCTCAGGTGAACTGACCAACCAACTGACCCACTCCAAGGCCCAGTACCTGGTCACCATTGCTGACTTTGCAGAGAATGCCAGGAAAGCCAAGTCCAACTGTCCTGGTGTGAAGGTGAGGGTGGTGCTGTTAGCATGTTTTATTTGGTGTTTTGTTGACTCAATATTTGCTTGTTCATCAATATCTTTATTGTCCATTAACATCTGCCCTGTACATTGTCTTCAGTTCTTTTATCAGTTTACTTTTAATCGTATTTGGAAGACTTTGAATAATTTTGTTACCTTGTGTTGCTTCCTTCCTAGAATTCTAATATATTCTAAATTTTCTTTATATACTTGGGGTTACTGCTGCATTTATTTTTCTGCTTGTTTGCTTGTTCACATGCTCCCTTGCCATGTTCCATTGCACATTTGGAGAACATCTGGATAAGTAAGGGTACGGAAGAGGGCTATAAGCCACTCTTGACCAGCTTTTTGATTTGTTTATTTATTTATTTGTTTCTCATGTATTTGCTTCTCATGTTCTATTGCACATTTGAAGGACATCTACGTAATCGGGGGTACAGTGGAGGGCTGTAAGCCTCTATCAGTCCTGCATTTTTATTTGTTTGTTTGTTTGTTTATTGTTTTTTTGCTTGTCATGTTCTATTGCACATATGAAGGACATCTTCATAATCGGGGAAACAGCGGAGGGCTGTAAACCTCTATCAGATCTGTTGGAAGACGATGGTTCGGCGATGCCAGCGGACGTAAAGATCGATCCCAGCGAGGACATCGCGATTCTTCCGTACTCCAGCGGAACTACCGGACTGCCGAAGGGCGTCATGCTCACGCACTATAACATCATCGCAAACCTGTGTCAGAACAGGTGTGCCATGGCAGTGCCAAGTTTCACAGTATAACGCAGCCTTTTAAAGAGTGCCAAAATCTCTCATGCTCTCACACTATAACATCATCGCCAACCTGTGTCAGAATATATATATAATAGGTGTGCCAGGGCACTGAGGGTAGTGACAAGTTTCACAGTATAACACAGCCTTTTAGAGAGTGCTTAAATCTCTTCCATACTCTCACACTATAATTTCGTCACCAACCTGTGCCAGAACTAAGGTGTGCCACAACAGGGACAAGTAGAACGTAGCCTTTTAAAGAGTATTAAGCCTCTGTCATACTCTCACACTATGACTTTGTCACCAACCTACATGTATGTCAGAATAGGTGTGCTGTGTCTCCATCATACTAATCACATTGGCTAAAAAATAGTAAAATTCTTCCAAATATGCCAGGTTGAGTTTGGCCACCATAGGATAACACTTGGTGTTGGAACTGCCTGTTTAGGTAATGCACATTTTTCATTGCCAGAGGATCTGATCAAGAATGGGTGGTTTTCCCAATCATAAATCCTAGATTTCAAGTAAATCCATTGGTCCAAAGTGAATTAATTAAATCAAAGTTGAGAAGATCTATCTGATCAGGATCTAAGTACTGATTCTTTCAGACTGGAGTCTATGCCCTGACATTTAAATGAATGAATGGATGGATGGATGGATGGAGGATGGATGGATGGATGGATGGATGGATGGATGGATGGATGGATGGATGGATGGATGAATGAATGAATGGATGGATGGATGGATGGAGGATGGATGGATGGATGGATGGATGGATGGATGGATGGATGGATGGATGGATGGATGGATGGATGGATGGATGGATGGATGGATGGACGGACGGACGGATGGATGACTTGTGATCTCTGCCCCATGCAGGGTGAAAGGAATCCTGCTACTGGAGCCACGGGAGGAATGTCTCATCGGGCAGCTGCCGTTTTTCCACATCTACGGGCTGGTGGTGATCCTGTTCAACTGCCTCATGCAGGGCGTCAGGCTGGTCACCGTGCCGCGCTTCGAGCCGGAGGCATTCCTTGAATGTGTCCAAAACTACAAGGTGGGCTGTCCGTATCCATCCGTATCCATTGTTTGATTGTACTGCTGCTGGGATCCCTGATGTAGCTATAGGGTAGGCAGCAGTCATGTAGTCGTCACACCATGCTTCCATGCAGCTCTGTCCAGTGGGTCGACCCCTGTTAGACCGCATACCTATGTGGAGGGATGAAAATAAACACGCACTCAAATACAATAAAAAAACAATACCTCCCTGTAAATTAGTAGTCTATTCCGTTGACCCCATGACCTGGGATGTCTGTCAGACAAGGCTGATAAATGACAATTTCTACTAACTGTGAACTCTACTTCCTGCAATGCTTTTGCCCTTCACTACCTGTCACTCTGTGGTAAGACATGCCTATATACAGCACATACGAGTGCTATATATGTATGCCTGGGCCGTTCACCTCGTGGCCATGTTCCTCGCTAAACAATATACAATACAATATACAGCTAAAACTTCCCACACCCAAGCCAGAAAATTAGGCTGTTGTTAGAGAGTGAACTCTACAGCATTTTCCTCTTCCCCCAGGTAACCAGGATCTTGACCGTACCCCCCGTTGCCGTGTTCCTCGCTAAACACCCCATTGTAGACAGCTACGACCTATCGCTGATCAAGGAGGTGTTCTGCGGCGCTGCTCCCATGGGAACGGAGATCACCATGGCGCTGATGGACAGACTCAAGATACCCAATCACAGGCAAGGTGGGCATGCAAATAGCTTCCAGTTGTCATGGCAACACCCTATCACCTGCAAGGTGAGCATGCAGATAGCTGTCAGTGGTCACAGCAACAACCAATCACAGGCAAGGTGAGAACACAGATAGAATTCAGTTGTCATGGCAACACCCAATCACAGGCAAGGTAAGCATGCAAATACTAGTAGCTTCCAGTTGTCATGGCAACACCCAATCACAGGCAAGGTGAGCATTCAGATAGATTTCAGTTGTCATGGCAACACCCAATCACAGGCAAGGTGAGCATGCAGATAGCATTCAATGGTCATGGCAACAGCCAATCACAGGCAAGGTGGGCAAACAAATAGCCTTCAGTTTTCATGGCAACAGCCAATCACAGGCAAGGTGAGAATACAGATAGAATTCAGTTGTCATGGCAACACCCAATCACAGGCAAGGTGAGCATGCAGATAGAATTCAGTTATAAAGTCAACAACCAATCACAGGCAAGGTGGACATGCAGATAGCTGTCAGTTGCAAAGGCAACAACCAATCACAGGCAAGGTGAGCATGCAGATAGCATTCAATGGTCATGGCAACAGCCAATCACAGGCAAGGTGGGCAAACAAATAGCCTTCAGTTTTCATGGCAACAGCCAATCACAGGCAAGGTGAGAATACAGATAGAATTCAGTTGTCATGGCAACACCCAATCACAGGCAAGGTGAGCATGCAGATAGAATTCAGTTATAAAGTCAACAACCAATCACAGGCAAGGTGGACATGCAGATAGCTGTCAGTTGTAAAGGCAACAACCATGCAGTCACAGACAACCCTTGTTACTTAGTATTCCAACGCTGCTTGTGTTTGTTCCAGGTTATGGGCTGACAGAGACCAGCCCGATCGTTACCATTGGAAGAGAAGGAGTCTTTGTCCCGGGGTCGTTTGGAATTCTCGTTCCCAACACCAAGGCCAAGGTGATGATCTCCATTCCTGAGACTCACTCTTTCTAACATCTCGGACATTACTTTTTTTCTGGTTTATCTTGGTTGAAGCATGATGCTTTTTCTTAGTAGTGCAATGCGGCTTCACATGTTAACCAAGCACATTGCCTCAGCCTAATTTTTCAACTAGTGTGATGGTTATTTTACTCACAGAGGTTTGATACTTGACTGTGGAGCAAACCTCAAGTCTAGTCTTAAGCAGCTTGTACTTACTGTACAAAACTGGTGTCTCAATCTTAAAACTAATATCAGTGGTATATCAGTTTTGCTGTACAGTACAGAACAGTAAGCTGTAACAGTTAGATATGCCAGATATTATTTTGGAAATGGTAGATTTGTTGACAAGCAGATTTTATAACCTAACTATGAATTGCTTTGCAAGGGGTGAAGACAAATTTTAGATAGTCCAATAGGAAACAAAAGATAAGACTTAGGCCGCTGTCACATACGCTGTGTGATCGTTGTACGATGTCACATAGGGTGACAGCCATGCATGTGTCCTGCAAATTTCAGCTGTCTTGCTACTCAAAAAGCTGTCGTACATCCTTGCCGGTGGTTGGTTCTGTCACTATCCTAGTCCTATGTCATCAAAATTGTAGGATGATTGCATGACATATGTAACCACCCTAAAGGGGCATTACACTCCAGAAGCAAGTGTTAATTTCTTATAGATGATATTTTTTGCGACACAAAATGCACCTGACTTTTCAACACAAGATTATGCAAATGACTCAATTCAGTTCAGTACTGAATAAGTACCTGTTATTTGAGAACAATAATATAAGCTATAGACTTGTATTATTGGCGATCATGCTATAACTATAACCCCTGCCCATGACAGGTGGTTGACACGGAGACGGGAGAAGCGGTGGGACCCGGGGAGGACGGAGAGCTGTGCGTCCTCGGCCCGCAGGTCATGAAGGGTTACCTTGACAACCCCGAGGCCACGGCCAGCACCATCAACCCAGAAGGGTGGCTACTTACAGGTGGGTGGAGAAATACTGTAAATGCATATAAGTTTGCGGGGATTTAATTTCGCGGTAGCGGGAAAAAGGACTTTTTGCGGTGGTTTTAAGTTCGCGGTAACACCATAGACTGCAGTCTAATACCATAATAGAAAAATGTTCGCGGTGGTTTTATGTTTGCGGTGATGTGGTCACCGTGAACATTAATCCACCGCGAATATTTCTACATTTACAGTGATCTGTTCCTGTGCTTCACTTTTGGTTTTAAAGTTGTCCTTTAAAACTGTATTTTGCCAGTTTTGAAGCACATATTAATGAGTAATATGTCCTGACTTCTCTCCTACAAGTTTAACTTTCTGCTTGCTAAGTCTGGTATCCGTTTTGCACCAAAGTTGTATAAACGCAATTATATGAACGTACATGTATATACCCATATTAATGTTATATACATGAACACGACCATACCTTTAAATGCTTACTAATTCCTGTGATGTGTGGTGTTACACATTAACAATCTTTGATAAAAGCAACTTAAGGCAACTAAAGCATTCAGTAGTGTGGAAATTCACTGTGTTGAAAACAACCTGCAAATGACTCCCCAGCCAGAAGAATATTCACAGACCTCCTTGACACTGTCTTAGAATGTGTGGAGATATGATTACATGTCCTTGTTACCTTAAGTCAAGGAGAGGATGTTTTTGCCAGGACTTGTTTACTTGCCTCCTAGTAAAACAAAACAGGGCAAAAAGTTCTTTCATGGACTTAAATAAAAAACAAACATAAAAAGCAGATAAGCATTTCAGTATAGAAAAATTTAATGACGATTGATTGATTGATTGGTTACAAACTTTTCCAAAGTATAGTTAAAATTTTAGGAGAAATTTTTCAGCATCGCATTTCAATAAAATGTCACATTGTACATTGTATGGTGATGTAGCATTTTTACTAGTTTTGATGTAGAAATAACTTATACTGTCTCACAACTCAGGTGACATTGTTCGTTACGATGAAGACGGGAACTTCTACGCAGTGGACAGGGTGAAGGAACTCATCAAGTACAAGGGTTTTCAGGTAAAGCCGGGTTCACATGTTCATCTACTAGTATATTCAAGTCTTTATGAGGTCCGTATGGAATTCTTAGCCCTTAACAGGTTCCACAGGTTGCTGGAAAAATAGCAGAAATTGGACAAATATAGATGCATAACATTTACAACCAGTTGCAACCAGTGGCTAATAGCAACGATACTTTTACAGCTATGTTGTTATTTAGTGTTGTTATTTAATGTTATTGTGTAATTGTTTCTGCCCAGGATTGCCTGAAAAACAGGTCTAGGTTTGACCTGAGCTGTATTACTCCTGGTTAAATAAATAAAGAAAAGAAAGAAAGAAAAAAAAACGAAGAGTTAGCTGGAGTATAGTTTGCGACCAGCTAACTCCTCTGGCATGTTATCTGGCTATAGTTGTCAAATTTCTATTTTCCAGCAATGTGTCAAGCCTCCTAGAGGCCAAGAGATTCATACGGACCTTATACAGATTTAAGTATATATGCACGTGTGAACCCACCTTAAGACATGGATCAGTGTGCCTCCTACGTGGCGTTCCGGGTGCAGTCTGCACTCAGGAGGACAGGAGATACCACATAACCTTCATGGGGGTGTTCCTACGCTATGGAATTTCTCTGATTGTGTGCTACGTGTGATAGAGTTGGGTGATAGCTTCGTGTTATTCCAGGCCAATGTCAATTGGAGTCATTTTTCACAATCTATCTTAATGTGCAAGTTATTAATCAACTTGCTGTGTATCTTTGTGATTTAAACCTTTTGATACATTACAATACATTAATTAAGTTTCTTTGAGCTGATTAATTTTTACAATTAAGCCTTATGCAACAAGGTATCTATCTGTGATTAAAAGCCTTTTCATAAATTACAATACAGTTAAGTTTGTTTGAGCTGATCTAATCCCAGAGTCATGAAGTCATTTCTCCCACGCACAAAACCCCAATGAAGGGGACCTATTCCCAAGAGACCATAAATGAAGACATTTTTCTACCACAAAATTTAGGTTACAGATGGAAAATTATATCACAGGGTCACATTTTTCTGCATAAGAATTTCTTACTGCACCGTCAGGGCTCGCGAATCGAAATACTGGGTGCATGTGCACCCAGGTGCACCCAAAATTGGAACTGTGCACCCAATTTTTTTCAGTGGATGCACAGGGTGCACCCAAATATTTTCATAGGTTTATGTATGGAAAGATATCAAGTATGCTAGTATACATGATATTCTTGACATCTAAGTGGTAGAAAGAGAATAAAAATGTCATGTTACTTGTATAAGAATTTGATAGCTTGTAACTAAGTTTTGTTATTAGGTTTTCTTGACATTCTACTTAAATTTGTGGTGCACCCAAAAATTTTTTGGTGCACCTAATCCCAAAAATTAATTTCGAGCCCTGGCACCTTTTCTGACATCTTTTAGAAAAACACACTTTTTCCCGCGCAAATTTCACCTGTGCAGAAAACCTGTTCCCATTCCACTTCCCATCTTGCTAGGTGGCGCCAGCGGAGCTGGAGTCCGTGCTGCTCGGACATCCTGGTGTCCAGGACGCGGCTGTTATCGGGTTACCAGACGAGGTTGCAGGAGAGCTTCCCAAAGCCTTTGTTGTGAAAAAGGTTGACGATGTCACGGAAAAAGACATTACAGACTTTGTCGCAGGTAAGTTTTATCACTTTAATGCCTACAGCAACTATAGTCATAACAGTTTCAAAGTATTGCACCCAAAATGAAGAAGTGACTTAATGAAAACTCAATAATATACAATACCTTAAAAATATGAAGATGGAAAGTTGGTAATTTGTCTCTGTCAACAAAAGGCTTCACGTTTGCTGTACAGATGAAGCTATGAATGGTAACACCGTTTGAAGTTTGCCAAATGTACAAAAATGAAAAAATAACAGTTTTGATTGCTCTCATAGTGTTGACAGATGCCAGCCTGGTAGATGCCACTGGCTATGGTTTGAATGTGATTTGCATTGTTCTCATGCACACAGAGAGAGTTGCTCCCTACAAGAAGCTGCGGGGAGGAGTGGCATTTGTCGGGGAGATTCCCAAGACTCCGAGTGGAAAAATCCTGCGCAGACTGCTGAAGGACATGAAGGAATAGGAAGGGTCTGCATGGGGGGTAGCACAGACTTCTCAGAATTCTTGACACACATGATGCATTCTTCCTCCCCTTTTTGCATTTTAATTCATAGTTAGGATAAACCTGTTCTATTTTGCATATCAATTCCCAGCTGGGATATAAAAACTCTCTCCAACAAGATCTCTCCAGTGTCACTGACAAAAGACACAAGATGGTTTTCAAAATCATATCCAGTTGCTTGAGTAACTGCTTTTTGGTGCATAATGCATTGTCATGGTAAATTCAGAAGTGCGTCTGATGTAATGTGTCAAATTCAACAACCCAATTTAGTTTTACCTTGAATTAGAGCGGTTCTAGTACGATTTACATAAAATCATACATCTCAGTACTCTTGCAAGAAAAAAATCCATCCATGTCCCATAGGGTATTCTTCCTGATGGCAAACGCTGTATATATGTCCCATAGCTTCTGACAAAGGGGTCTTCACATGGTCTAACTACATACTACAATTTGAGAGGACCAACTATGCTTTACACTATGTTCTTTTTCCTCCCTATGGCTACATATTTCAGGCAACAAATCCTTACAAATTACATTGAAACAAAACAGCAGATTATGCTTTACAGCAAAAGAGATACAGGTCCCAAAATTGAATTTGAAAAGTTAGAGCCACATTTTCTTATAAGGAAAACGTCATTAAAGGGCCACAAGCCACCACATTCTAACCATCAGGTGAAGATGAAGGTGAAGATGTTACTGGATGTACAGCAAAGTTTTACGTCACTTGAAATAGCTTGCTTCCCTCTTATTAGGGGGTCTGTAACTGTTTGGTGTATTAGAAGATATGATCAAGAAAGTGTTGTTGGCTTGTCACAGATGCCAAGTTTCTGGTGTCTTTTAAGTACAAATCTCAGGTTTTAAGCATTTAAAATAGCATGCTTCCCTCTGTAGTAGGGGGGTCTGTATGAGTATCGGAAAATGTGTAGATAAGGAAATATTGGGCTCGTCAGAGACAATATGGCGCTCCGAGTCACCATTATCTGGTGCCTTTGCAAATCCTTGTTTATCAGCATTATGTGGAACAGTAGCACATTTTGTGATATCTGATACTAATGTTATGTCAAATCCCACTTTTTGATATGACCCTATTTTATATTTGAATCTATATTTGATCCTCAACTCTCACTTTGAAAAGACTGACAATCATGACTTTGAACAGCAAAAATTATTACCAATAAGTCATATTGTGTAGATAAAGATTGATAAAAGGCTGTTCTCAAGTTATATCAACGGTATGATGTTTAATGTTTTAATTAATGAATGTTAAGCTTGTTCAAGATTTTTCTGATTAAAAATCTTTATATCATGTCAACAATCGATGCTGTTTGGATGCTACTTTTGATATTTGATAGTTACAAATATCAACGTTCGATGATCCAACCGGACAGTTTAACGTTTTAATATTTTTTTTATTATTCAAGAACACATGACAAAGACAATGTGGCGTTGCACTCAAGTTATTAAAACTTATTTTAACAGCGCCACATAACAAAATACAATAAAGAAATGAACTCAGTTAATCAACGTAGCAGTGCACCAAAGTCCCACCACCCCAAGACATGAAATAGTACCAATGTTAGCCTAATTTAGTACAACGTTAATAGTTCATCCGAATGTATTTGTTTGTCCCACCGGTGATCCCTGCAGGAGGGGTGAAGGTAAACCAGGTGTTTTTCGTTGTCCCTGGTGCAGTTATTTTTATAAGTCCTTGTCAGTGCAGTTTAAACTGCAGTGCAAACCAGGAATTCTACCTCACAGAAGCCAGGAGACCAACGGGAAGAGGCGGCTGTCTGGACAGACATGGGTGACGTGACCATTGTTTGATCCTACATTGATTGGAACTCTTGGAAAACAGAATGAAATTTATGTTGGTTCTCTACACATTGCAAGTTTGCGCCCTTTTTTTGCTTTGTATCAAGCAGAAAACTTTCGATAACTCGGAAAATATGTTGTTGACTTGTAATTATACGAAGGCTTTATATGAAGTCATGTGCAGGTCAGGCAAACAGACAAATGTCTGTTTACCTGCTCATCTGTCGAATCGACAGGAGAACCATAAAAAAAAGTACGAAGGCAAAGGTAGAGAAGTACATGTTTAATTAAGGAGAAGCATGATGTTTTTTCGTCTAGCTGGTAGTAGTGCACGGTGGCTTCCGCTCGCGTTCTTTAGGCATGCACATCGGGTCGTTCCTATTTTTCTCTTTAAGTGTGGTGAGTTCTTGTACGTGCATCGCCAGAGCTTTAACGCCCGAGGCTACCTCCTGACGCTCTCCCATCATGGAGGACGCCAGCTTTGCGTTCCCATCAGCCTGAGATGACGAATGCAACTCTCCACACCACGCAGGGGCAAAAAGGACCTCGCCTCCACAGATTGCTACAAATGAAGGCCACGTGCCGGGAAGATAACGTTACTAAAAAAAAAGCGATCACGTCCTTCGCCTTCATACCTTCTATAAAACACAGAGCACGTCTTCTTTGTAAGTAGAGCCTCTCTTGAACGTTTAGCTGGGTGGTACATTGTCGGAGCAGATCTCTAAGAAGATGGCTTCGTACCTACCGTTCGACTGGCAGGGTGTTGGCGCTGCACTGGCGTTCGTCACCTCCGTCAGCTCGCTGGCTGTCGACACGTTCTTCGGGAAAGGGAAGAAGAAGAAGAAGCCACTCGCGGGGCCTCCCGGATACCCACTGATCGGCAACCTCCCGAGCCTGGGCGCGAATCCGCACCTGCAGCTCACCGAGTGGAGACGAGAGTACGGCGACATCTACCGGATTCGCATGGGGCTGCAGGACGCGGTGATTCTCAACGGTTACGACGTCATCCGAGAAGCGCTGCTGAAGAAAGCTGATAGGCTGTCCGACAGGCCTTACATGTACGTTCTTCACGAGCTGAGCTGCGGTGGGAAAGGTACGTGATTGACATTGATGTTGCCTTTTGGGGGCTTATGACACGGTTTTTTTTCTAATGCTGTATCAGTTCGACTGCACTTGTTTCTTGTTGCCGCCCCTGGTAAGAATTCAGTAGAACTGATATACCATAATAAAAACAAGCATATCATAAGCGCCCAAAGAGCCAGACTCGTAGAGCCTGCTAGGGAGGCTAGAATTGAAACATTGTGCTAATGTCTTCATGATCATCAATGTACCGTGTTTCCACATCGTTCGCGTCAATGCCATTTCTGCCGTATCTCATGAGCTATCGATATCGTCTTGCAGGCATTGGATTCGCTGGGTACAATGACGAGTACAAGAACAGGAGGAGGGCCATGGTGTCGATTCTCAGGCGCTTCGGAATGGGGAAGGGTTTCATGGAGGGGAAGATCCACGGTAAGATTCTTGTAGAAGCAGATCGAAATTCTTTACGGCAATTGGTATTATTCAAAAAAGATATCTTTTGTTGTCTGTTTCATTGTTTCGCCGTCTCATCTTATCTTCACATCCTTCAAACACTGTGGTGTTACATCATTGTTATCTTGAAAACTTGAAATTTCATTTGGAATGCCCCCCTCCCCTTCTCGTTGGCATACCAGATAAAGTAATTGTAAGAGCCCCAAGAGAAACTTTCCGTCTGCCCAAATCTCCTTGGCATTCAATTACAAGAGCCTACGCTGAGTAATGTGACAGATAGCTCAAGAACTGTGACATATTTTCAGTGCCAATTAACGTTAAAAGATAAGGTTAACACTGCATCAATCGTTTTGATATTACGTAACTAGATGGCGTTATCTTTTTTAAAGGTTGATTCGATAATTGCGCTACTATCACAGGCTAATACCGGCTTGCGTTCAATCAGTTAATATGTGCATTACCGAGTAAGCTCATTCTTGTAAAGTCATAACTTTGCACGCTGTTTCATCAGTTCTTATAAACCAATCCCTGTTGAGTCTTCGTTTGCTTCTTCACTTGAGTAACTGGTATTTGCTGCCTTTGATTGATGATTGATTGATTGATTGATCGATTGGTGATTAGAAGAGGTGCTGGCACTGAAGAGAATCTGTAAGTTAAGAAACGATTTTGATCGATCGATCGATTCATTGGTTGGTTACTTGGTTGGTTGATTGATTGATTGATTGATTGATTGATTGATTAGAGGAGGTGCTGGAGCTGAGGAAGAACTTCGCAGAGCAGGCGGCCAGCGGCGAGGCGTTCGACCCTTCCCGCCTGCTGGGCTGCTCGGTGCTGAACGTGATCTGCTCGATGATCCTGGGCGCACGCTTCGAGCAGGACGACCCACTGTTCCACCGCCTGGTGGCGCTCATGGACCGCACCGTGGCCGCCATGGGACCCAGCCAGGTACCGCATTACCTCCGCGAAAACAAGGTCGTACACGGCCATGGTAGATCGAAAACGAGTCCAATGAGAAAAAAGAAAGACTGTCCATCATAATTAGCAGTTCAATCAATGATAGCCTGGCAAATAGGAAAGCGACCAAATATTTGCATTATCATGATAAGATTGAATTCTACAAACAAACAAATCATACAAAATAGAACTTTTATTTCCAGATACGATTGTTCTAGATTTCCAGTTGAGGACTAATCAAGATCTATAATTAGGATGTACATTTTGTCAAATAGATTTGAAGAGTTGGTTCCCTTTGTTTTATTCATGTTTTATATCATGTTTTATTGTTAAGCATATCTGTGATTTACTATCATCATTGTTTTACATGATCAACTGTTTCTGATCATATTTTTTTTCTTTTCCTCTTCGATTCGATACGTGGCACGTTTATTGACCATCTCTTTGCTATGTCACATGACCAGATTCTGAACGTGTTCCCATGGCTGCGGTTCCTGCCCGGCCTGGGCCAGACCGGAAGTGACGTGTTCAGGTGCGCGGAGGAGATCCGGGACTTCCTGTCCGGAGTCATCCGGAAGCAGCGGAGCCAGCTCAACAACAACGATGACGTCAGCGATGACGTCAGCTTCGTGCGGAGTCTGGAGGCCGCTCTGCAGGAGGACGACCAGGTCACCATGATCATGCAAGGTGCGTCTGGTATCAACATTTACTTACCTGCAACGTATAATTATATTACTAGCTACCGAGTGAGTGAGTGAGTGAGTGAGTGGGCGAGTGGGCGAGTGAGCGAGTGGGCGAGTGAGTGAGTGAGTGAGTGAGTGAGTGAGTGAGTGAGTGAGTGAGTGGGTGGTTGAGTGAGTGAGTGAGTGAGTGGGTGGGTGAGTGAGTGAGTGAGTGAGTGAGTGAGTGAGTGGGTGAGTGGGTGAGTGAGTGAGTGAGTGAGTGAGTGAGTGAGTGAGTCGGTGAGTGGGTGGGTGGGTGAGTGAGTGGGTGGGTGAGTGAGTGAGTGAGTGAGTGAGTGAGTGAGTGAGTGAGTGGGTGGGTGGGTGAGTGGGTGAGTGGGTGAGTGGGTGAGTGGGTGAGTGAGTGAGTGAGTGAGTGAGTGAGTATATAAAAAAAATACATATAATACACTGTGGTGCCTTTTCAGATTAGGAAAGAATAGGAGACTATGATCTACAGTCAAGGTCCCATGTTGTAGTTAGGGTTTTCGACTTCTTGTGAAGAATATTTTTGAAAGCAAGCACATGTAGAATGCTTCAAAAATCTGCAGATCTGAAAGTGGTAATTTATCTAAAACACCGTATACACAGTCGTAGCGTATCAATATTCTACAACTGTAACTTCCGAATATAGAAAACAGAAGACGTAGATTAGCAGGGTTAATAGTTTAGCAGGGTTTGAAATGATCATGTGGATATCAACATCATATGGATTCTTTTTTCTCAGATTTGTTCATAGGCGGCGCTGAGACCACCACCACCACGTTACGCTGGGCGCTGCTGTACCTGGCGCTCCACCCCGAGGTGCAGGAGAACATGCAGATCGAGCTGGACCGGGAGGTCGGGCGGGAGAGGAGGCCGTCTCTCACCGACAAGCCGCGCCTGCCCTACACGGAGGCGTCCATCCTGGAGATCCAGCGGGTCCGCACCATCGCGCCCCTGAGCATCCCGCACGCCGCATCGCAGGACGTGGAGCTCCGGGGACACCACATTCCCGCTGGCACACAGGTGGGTGCTGGCACACGGAAGGATGCAGGAAATGCTTCTACACATACAGCGCCTAATAAATATAGATACGATTGACAGAGACGCATTAGAGTGTCTGTTGTCATATAGTGGTGCCCATGTATTGTATTGGTATTTCAGTGAAGCTTGGATAGCGTTTTCCGGACCTTTAGGGATCAACATGATTAGAATTATTTTAGTGACTGTTGATGCATCCATGTGAGTCCGACTTGAATTCAAGCCGGTGCCCGGCCGGGGCCCAAAATACCCCGAGAGCCACAAGGTGTCCTACAGGGCTTCGTAGGGGTCGCGCCCGAAAGCCCCCCCCCCCCAAAAAAAAACCCCAGTCCGTGATGAAATGCCCGGTAGGGCCCCTTTTTCCAAATGTGATGTCGTGTTGTGTCGTGTTGTGTCTACAGGTGTTGGTGAATCTGTGGTCCGTCCACATGGACCCTGCACACTGGCCCTTACACGTGATGTGATGTCGTGGTGTCTTTGGTTGTTTCTGCAGGTGTTGGTGAACCTATGGTCCGTCCACATGGACCCTGCCCACTGGCCTGACCCGGAAAGGTTCGACCCCAGCAGGTTCCTGAACGAGCAGGGGAAGGTGGTCCGACCCGAGCAGTTCCTCCCCTTCTCCATAGGTACGTACATATAGCGGGCGTGTAGGGCCCAAAAGTAGACCCTGCGACTGGCGCTCCATATTTAATCGTTTGTTTCATCGTTTTCTTTATTTCTACCGTGTTGGACTCGCTTCTTATGTAGAAAAAAAAAGAGATCCACCGTATGGCATATCACTGTACAAGAAGTAGATGCCGCACCTTGTACAATAGTTGCACAATAAAGATATATATATATATGTCAAAACATCCAAGGTTACCTACATTTGATTCTGCCTCACAAGTCGGCATTGCCAGGTTAATTTAGCACTACCTTATATTACGAGTATATTGAAGCAGAAAACCAATGTATACGTAATACTACACGACGAGTTAAAACATTTACTTGTTATAGCCACACTTTTACAATTATGCTTCTGTCGCCTGGTGCTATTTGCAGTTAAGAGATTTGCCAATGTTTTAATCAAGAAATTGCACTATTGTAATACGTTTGTCGCATGTGATTATCTACAGGCCGCCGACAGTGTCCAGGAGAGCAACTGGCCAAAACCGAGCTGTTTCTGTTCCTCACCACTCTGCTGCAGCACTTCACGTTTGAGCTGCCAGAGGGCGCACCTCCAAGCACCGAAGGCGTCATGGGCATATCCCTGTCACCCTCGCCCTACAAAATCCGTGTGCGCCCACGTGAATAGCTGTCAGGCGATGTTGCAAAGAAACATCGATGTTGATTTCATTATATGGTTGTTATACGGATGCGAGTTCTTCTTCTTCTTGTTCCTTTTCATCCTGACAGACGTTTTCCATGCGAGTATACAAATGAAAAATAAGTTTGGCCAAAAAGAGTTGCCCTTATTGTTAAATTTTAGTGGTCAGGAAGGTTGAAAAATGACTGAAAACACAGAGTTTGGTAAACTGACCAAAAATTTTCATTTTCATCTTTCACATCTTCCTCTTTGGCTTTGGAATTTACTTTGGCATTTTATGTCGAATATTTTCACGATTTACAGTGTGATTGAAAACTTTTGAGGCGGAGAACCAACGAAAACTGAAGCGCTCGCGGATGCCATCCGTATGATGAAATCAACATGACCTAGGATGAAGATGCATATTCAAAATATTCTTCTGCTTGTGTTCTTTTGTTTTATCATTTTTCTCGATGTCCCAGATCCTACTGTCGTAGTAATGGAAGAGTTCTTACATGGACTGTCAGCCTGTTGTGTATCACATTGATATCATGCTTAATATCGAAATTGTAATCTTATATATATATATATATATATATATATATATACTATGCATCTATCTTGTATATGACTGTGGGATTTGTAGTCTTATATGAGGTGAAATGGTTTATTAAAAAGTTATTAAATGCAAGATACGGAAATCCTTTTTTTCAGTCTGTTTTAATCGCCGTCACAGTTAGAGCGTAAAGCGCAGTTTACACTTGTGCGTATATTCAAGTAAATACAAACTAGTCTCGCATTCAGTATTGTACTTAACTCCCCAACTACTCTTTATTAATTCAATTAAGTAAGCCCAGTATGACTCCCTTCTGGAGTTTAATACCCCTATAATACGCAATTCATACGCACTTGACTAAAGGACTGTGCTATACACCACAGCAGAGGTAGCTAGTTAGATGGTTTTGCACACCAGTGCGAGCAGAACAACACAGAACAACATGACAGGAGTTTTGTGCAGTACGATCGCCCATGGACAATTATTTTCCATTGGATCACAAACCATACGTCTGTCAATGAACGTCCAGGAAATCATGATTCACAGGACAAAATGACATCATTTTAGTCAAGTGAAATATAAGTAACTGTGAAATATAGAAATATAACTTATGATACATCAAATTTTGTTTCTAAGATATAACTCTATAGCTACTACTTCACTACTGAGTTAATGTACAAAAACGTTGTGCTGAAATTGCACATAATGAATGGCTGTAGAGGGAGATTCTCGCGTTTCAAAATAAAATTCAGCGAAAGTTAAAAACAACAGATGGCTTGGAGGAAACATGCACTGTACTTAGAATCATTCGAGAACTCGACAAGTCAAACGGAAGTGGGTTAAGTGGATCGAGTTTCTCATCTCCTCAACATCGTGAGTGACTTGTGCTGCTACATTTCTAGCAACGGTCATTAGTGTATAGTACTGCGTACCAGAAGACGAGGTTTCAAACGACCGGGGGAATATTTGCACAGAGTTTCCAAACCTTCCCGTCGTTCACAGCTTCAGCTTCGCGGGTCTACTTTCACATCTTCACCGACGTAAAGAGGAAACATGGAACGACGAGGAATAACTAATTATTCCACACCGACACTATATCCATTCTGGTAAATTGCACATATCAAAAGATTTCATACACATGTCAGGTTTCAGCCACACCATTGGGTTCCTGGACGTTTCAAAGTAGAATCCAGCAAAAGTTTGAGACGAAAACGGCTAGGAGTAGAAAGAGTAGTTATAGTACTTAATCTACATGCACTGCATTTGGAATAATCCGAGAACCAGGAAATCATGCAAAGGAAAGTGGATTATGTCCTATGGTCCCCTCATTACTTCAGGATTGTAGATGCTTTGCGTGGCTGAGATTCTCGCTGGAAGGTAACGGTCTCTAAGACAGCCAAAGGAAACTGTGACAGAACGCACCAGGTGTCGTCACGAACTATGGTAACGTGGTGTATGTTATTCTTGACATCTGAAATATTTGATGGCTGCATTTTAGTGGCTGATTGAATGCCAGAGTGACGCATCATTATCTTTTGTTGAGGATAGCAAGAGAAGACTTTCTGATTCCCCTTTCATGGCTGGAACGCGAGGAGCAACTGAATACAATTTATGAATTGAAGTATGACTTTCATATGGGTTATCTCGTTTTCTGTATTAGAGAAACAGAATTCAGTAACTGTTATTGGTCATGTGCATTCTGGTGATTCTAGTCTCAAATTTTCATTGAAATAAAAGTATATAAATTCAGTCATTTGGAAAAAAGACATCTAAACAACGTCAGTTGCTTTAACGAATGGGTGCAAAATGGAACATGGAAGTTAACAGCTAGATTTTGATTTACATCTTCCTGCACACAGAGCATTCATGGGACACTTTTAACAATCACATACTTATTATCCTGCGTTTTGTTTGAACTAAAATAAAGTTTTGTCATTTTCTTCCTGATAGAAATGTAGACTTTGATGCTTTGACGATGCTTTGATGCTTTATTAGTCCATTAGCTGAGATACAAGAATGTACACAGCTAATCTTCCTGGACTTATTACATGTCTCGATATGGTTGAAAGCTGTGAATTAAGGCAAGCCATCCACTTTCAATTTTTCCCTCTCGACCGACAGACATGTTTATGTCATGATCAATTGCCTGAAGTCAATTTCTGATAGCGTTTCACCAAGAGTAGAATGGCCCAGATTCGTTATTGTTGGTCCTCACAGAATCTCATGTTATGAAGTTGATGTAGACATATGCCTATCCTTTTTTCCTTCTCAATCACGCAACCGAAAGATATATGGATTGCCTACAGTTATTTTCCTATATCGTTTCATCGAAATAGAACTCGTTTTTGTTGGTTTCTAACAGAAACTCAGGTGATGTAGTTGAGCATTTTGTCCCAGACATGTTTGTACCCCCGGCGGATGTTTTTGTTCATGACGCCGTACACTACCGGATTCAGCGCGCCGTTCAGCGTGGCCAGCAGCTGGCCGACGGCGAAGGCTTCGGACGAAACCTTGCTGGAGAAAATGACCATGATGGTCATGGGCATGCAGCAGAGCGTGTAAACAGCGAACAGTGTCATCATCATCCGGGTGATCTGCCGTTCTGCAGCGCTTGCGCAGCGGTTTTGAGGACTACGCATACGGTCTGGGACAGCCTGCCGTTGCCGCTCATTTGTACCGGCCTGGTCTGATTCTATCGTGACAGTTAGGGCGACACCTTTGGGTTCATCTGGCCCACTGTGACCTTCTTCCTGTTCCTCATCACTTGGCAATGCAGTACTGCCCTGACTGATATCTTGTTGTTCCGCAAAACTGCCTGATGCTGTAGCAACCAGGATCATGGTACCTTTGGGTTTACATGGGTCAATATGATCAATGCTCCTTTGTCCCTCCCCACCTGACTTCTCGTCCCCCTCCAACTCTACTCTATCCAGATTTCGTACGGGCTTTGCCATGATCACCCTGGCGCTTGCAGTGCCCGAGGGTGGGTCACCCCGCGAGGACTGCACTGCCAAATGGGTCGAAGGGCCCGGTACGATAGGTCGGACACGTACCTCACTCTTCCTCACATGGTTTTGGATGAGGATGTACATGACAAGGGCCGCAATGTACGAGAGGATGAAGTTCAAAACGACCGGGGGAATCTTTGCCCAGAGTTTGTCAGACCTCCCCATCGCGCACCGCTTCAGCTTCGGGTCTACTCTCACATCTTCACCGACGTAAAGAGGTAAGAATGAAACGATGGGGACCAACCATGTGAGCAAGAGCATGATAACGAGGACACGCGTGGACTTCAAACGCATGCTGGTAGTACAGATCTTAAAGTACCTGTGAAGAGCAATGCACAACATATGGCTAACGGATACCCCCCACAGCACCGGACTGGTGTAGCCGATCAGCCAGCACAGCGCCCCTGGCGGTTCCCATTGGGGGTGCAGGATCTGCTGGATCCAGAATGGGGAACATAAGATGGCGAGGAGGACATCCGCACAGCTGAGGCTGGCCAGAGGAACGTTGACCAGTTTCCTGAGGACCGGGCGTGTCCAGATGGCGAGGAGGGTGAGAAGGCCGCCAACAATAGTCACCACGATGATGACTGTAGGTCAAAATGGGTGCCGTTTTTTACATGAGTGATGTTAAAGTTAGATATCTTAGAGGTTACGTACTTAGCACAGACGAAGACGTTATGGCATTCTATTCCAGCGCAAAATAATAAAATTTTCTTCGACTCATATAACCTGGTATCCAGTCTACTTGTGGCACGGTCTACCGTAGTTAGTGCAGGCTCTCTACGGGGCCAGAGTTGGTCTCCGACGCCGGAATAATGATTCACACCCGGTAGGATTTTCACGCGGTTAGACTTTGCCCAGTGGGGGTTAATTGCCGGCCAGCAAGTAGACTGGTGAAATGCAAATGGTGCTTTCCTGCTGGCCGGATAATTATCCCACTGGGCTATTAAAGTCTAACCGCGTGAAAATCCTACCGGGTGTGGCCGATTATCCCGGCGGCTGAGACCTACGCGGCTAGGCCGAGCCAGCAGTAGACTGGATTCCAGGTTACTACTCATATGGCATACTATACTTGTCTGCCTTACAGGTTCGTTTATTCATTTATCTGATAGAGAGAAATGAAAAGATAGAAAATGAAGTACGGAGACACCACAAGACAACGACGGGCAAGAACGTTACTAACGTACGTCCGTTGATGAGAACGAGAATGTACTCCCCGGCAGTCGCCATGGCAACGACCGGTTGTTAGGGACCCTCCACCATTCTGACGTCAGCAAAGTGCGTGTTACCATGCATGACGTCACACAACAACAAGGTTGCTGCAGGGGAGCCTGTAAATAAGACACAAATTTGCTGTGAAAAAATATCATATATTTATCACGATCAATACTACATTACCTTTATGTCAACCACCCTACATAATCTACTCTGCAAAAAGGCAGCAGGGTTCGTTCGTAAATGTGTTATCTGTTAATCAATGAGGATTGATTAAAGTTGTGTACGGCTAACAAAAATGTAAGGAAGCTTACTGTTCCGGGGGTTATGTGATCTACAAGTACATAGAGAATGTTGAACCGTGACATGAAGGTCCGCCGTATTTTTAAAATCAATGCAAGACCTTTCTGTAGTACCAATTCAGTGTCAGCGGTGTCAGTTATATTCAAGTACCACACTGCACGACAGAAGGATTTACTGGTGGTGGTAAATATCAGGTAAGTTTGTGAACGGTTTCCTGTGGCATTTCATGCTTTAGGCAACCTCTGTCGGACTTACCGGGGATTTACCGCTATTATCTATGCAAATGTTACTAGACGTATCGAGTACTCTTCACCTCGAGCATCTGTCGTCCTTGCCATTTGGAAATCCCACTTCCCGTGCAGTACGAGTGGCCTTGGCGCATCATCATCAAATGTTATTTGCGCAAAACCAGCACCAATTATCTGCCAATTATTCTGCAGTCCTTTAGCTATCTTCCTCAGGGCAATACTCAGTGGTTCTACTCCCACCTGGACTTACGTTAATAAATCTGAAGGGGAAAACGGTTGTCGCGACTGCTACACTTTAGTTAGTTGTAAATATCATAACCTTTTCGACAAGTTTCGACAGTCTGGTCGTAGGAAATTTGAGTACAGGGGTGCATTTTCATGGAACGAGTTGCCGCCCACGGTTAAAGTGGCCAGTTCTGCTTTGTCCTCAAGAAACTGCTAAGAAACGGTAATCACTGCTGACCCCTGACCTCCTGACCCGGCACTAACTTTGATTAATGAGTTACGATTTTGATTCATGTTTTATGTTTATATTGTTTCTTTTGTTCATTGTTTAGTTTATCTTATTTCTTTGTTATGCTATTTTGTGTATGTTGTTTGTACAGGGCACGCATGGAAAGCAGTGCGCAAAGTATTGAGTGTGTCTACCCTGTATAAAGAAAATAGAAATGAATAAATAAATAGATAAAAGTTGACCTATTATGTTAAGACCCATTCACATGTCTCAGTCCGCTCTTTATTGCAACATTTACTGTTAAGACACGGTGACGACACACTCGTGCCGCCACCAACAGAAGTACATAAGCGCAAGAGTAAAAAAAAGCATGTTTACAAATATGAATTTAAAGTTAGCATGAGATGAGATTTCAAGTCCCCTAAAATAAAATGCAATTAGGTCAATCGTTATAAAGGCGTTTGGAATCTGTCAAATAGGTTTGGACACACAGTAATATTTGAGACACAGTCCGTTCGTTGTTGCCAACACAGTGTTCAGCGGTTGAAATCTCAGAAGCCTTTTTTCTTTGATACACTCGCATAATCACTCAAAAGGGCGAACAAAAAGGCTCCCGCACATTACATATACCTGCTGGGCATTTACCCCTACCTTTGTGTCAAATGAAAGTTTAGGATATCTGGCCCCGAGGAAGATAACAGAAGAGCTACAGAAACAGTCATTAGCAGGTAATGAGTATCGGTTGGGCATAAAGAACTTTGCCATTTAAATGCTATTAGCCATTTTGAAGTAAAAGGTATCTACTTCCATTCCAAATTTAACAAAAGGATGATGTTACCAATTCCATCTTTTGATGTTACCTAAACCATCTTCGATTACGGGTGTCTTATATACAAGGAATACAGCATTTGTGTAGAAGAAATTATGAAAAAGTCAAGAAGGACAACAAATCGAGAATTTTAGAATAAAAGGCAAAACAAATTTTTACATGCATTTATTTACTCAAGTGGCTGGTGATATTTGGGCAACAACTGTTGTTTGGATTTGGAGTTTGAATATCAACGCATGGTCCAACCAGGTGTTTGGTAACATCAGGGGCAGGGTTGTAGCCAGCCTGAAATCATTTTCAGTCCCCTTGATTTCGAATGGGACTCCTATCGAGCACCGAAGGCATGGCGCGCGTTATTTCTAGGGGGTCTGGGTCCCAGAAAATTTGTAAATCAAGGCCCTCGGAAACACTATTTCCTGCATTTTGAGGTGCAAATTTTGCTTGTAGACTAAGCTGTTCAATGGCATCTGTTTTGGTGAAGAAGAACACATGGGTTTCAGTTTTTTTATATCGTTACATATCAATTTTGTCCGTCCCATTGCATTGCATTGTTTGGTGATTTTAATCTCCCTGACATTAACTGGAACCCCGAGGTAGCCACACTTAACCCCTCACCCCAATATGGAAAAACACTAAATGAGAAATTCCTAGAGATAACAGAGGAAACCCACTTAACCCAAATGGTCCATTCCCCTACAAGGGGTAGAAATATTCTTGACCTTGCACTGCTGTCTAACCCGGACTTAATGGAAGAGGTTAGTGTCATACCGGGCATCAGTGATCATGATGCGGTATCAGTTAAGCTGAAAACACACATAAAACCCAACAAAAAGAAACCACGCACTGTCAACTTATTCAATAAAGCAGATAAAGAATCTTTGGCCCAAGGAATGAAAGAGCTAGGCAAACAATTTACTAATAGAGACCCCTCCAGCCACACTGTAGAAGAAAATTGGCAGTATTTCTCAAACGGCCTAAAACAACTTATGCTCAAACATGTCCCACAAAAGAAACTCTCAGGTAGGCAGAGCTGTCCATGGGTTACCCCCCAGCTCAAGAAAGCAATAAGGAAGAAGAAAAGATTATATAGGAAAGCTAAGAACACGATGCAGGAATGCGCCTGGGACAAATTCAAAGCACAGCGTAGAGTAGTTAAAAAGAACATCAGGAAGGCACATAATGAATACTTAGAAGAAATCATGAGTGAGGCCCTAGACAATCCAAAGAAGTTTTGGAACTACGTGAAAAGCAGAAAACAAACGGCCACGGGTATTGCAGCCTTAAATGACAAAGATAGACTAGTATCAGATGGGAAGGGAAAGGCAGAAGTCCTTAACAGCCAGTATAAGTCTGTTTTCACAGAGGAAAATTTAACTAACATTCCCGACCTAGGCCCAAGCCCCTACCCAGATATGCCACAGATAACAGTTACAGTGGAGGGAGTCCAGAAACTACTGGAAGGTATAAACCCAAGTAAGGCATCAGGACCCGATCACATCCCCTGCAGATTACTGAAAGACTATGCCCCAGAAATTAGTCCGATTTTATGTTTCATCTTTAACCAGTCACTGGAGGAGGGACAGGTACCCGAGGATTGGCGGAGCGCGTATGTTCACCCTATTTTTAAGAAGGGGGACAGGAGTGACCCAGCCAACTATAGACCTGTGTCCCTCACCAGTGTCTGTTGCAAATTACTTGAGCACATTCAATACTCAGCTACAATGAAGCATCTTGACAACCATAATATTCTACTTCCTACGCAGCATGGCTTTCGAGCAAAACACTCGTGTGAGTCGCAGTTAATCTGTACGCTCCAAGACCTAACCTCATGGTATGATAAAGGATGGCAGGTTGATCTAGCGATATTAGATTTCTCGAAAGCATTCGATAGCGTTCCACACTTCCGTCTACTTAAGAAATTAGAATACTATGGTATAAGGGGCAAGAACTTCATATGGATGAAAAACTGGCTTCTTAACAGACAACAGCAAGTGGTTGTGGATGGGGAGAGATCGACCAGTGCCAAGGTCAAGTCAGGGGTGCCGCAGGGGACAGTACTTGGCCCCCTTCTATTCTTATTATACATCAATGACATCGATAAAAATATCTCCTCCCAACTCCGACTTTTTGCTGACGATTGTCTAATCTACCATCCCATACAAACAGAACAGGACCAGCTAGACCTACAAAAAGACCTAGACACACTTACTGAATGGTCCAACACATGGCAACTCAAGTTCAATGTGAAAAAGTGCTGTATTATCCATGTTCACAAATCCAAACGCTCACCACAATTCATGTACACAATGTCTGCAGAACCGCTTGAGGTCAGCGCCCACCACCCCTACCTGGGGATCATCTTATCACAGGACCTCAAGTGGTCAACACACATCAACTCTGTCACAGCCAAGGCCAACAGTACACTGGGATTCCTACGAAGAAACATAAGGGGGGCTACCAAAGAGGTAAGGGCCAAAGCTTACACATCCTTAGTTAGACCCAAACTTGAGTACGCATCCACCATATGGGACCCACAGAAGCGTCAATATGCCAATTCAAATGTACTTATAGATAAAATAGAATCTGTACAAAAACGAGCTGCCAGGTTTGTCTTTAACGACTACAGGAACACCACCAGCGTGTCATACCTGCAGAACAAACTGGGCTGGCCGACCCTGCAAGAAAGGAGGAGTCAGGCTCGCCTGGTGTTGTTCTATAAGGCCTTTCACGGACTGGTATCCATACCCTTACACCATTACATCTCTAGGAATACAAACCCCACCAGAGGACACCCACTACGCTTTAACACGCTCTCCTGCAGGACCGAAATTTACAGAAACAGCTACCTCCCAACAACAGTAAGTGCCTGGAATAAGTTACCATCACATATTGTTTCGGCTCCAACACTTGCTAGTTTTAAGTTGGGGTTGGTCCAACAAATGGGCCACCCCAACTCCCAGATGTAAATCGGGATTTCCTGCGGCCATGTACATAGTCACACACGTCTTTTTTTGTTTTTGGTTTCTGCACGTTGCACTTTATTTTTCCTCACGCCACCGGCCGCACGGACCTGCACCTCACCTGGATGTGATGCTCTAATTAAGGGCTTTGTCCAGTACCCTATTGAGATTGAGTCCCAGGGGACGGAATGGGGAAAACTTTTTTCAGTCCCCAGATGCAAAATTCCTTCAAAGGACTGAAGGACAGGTGCTGGCTACAACCCTGATCAGGGGCTACCTGCCCACAAACCTGAAAATTTGCCACCAACTGCCGGGTTATTGACCTGATAAACGAATGACCTAAAATCTTAGTTATATTCCATTGGTCTATAGCTGGATAGCGCAGCTGGTAAGGTGAGTAAAAAATACACACGCTATGGTTAAGATTGCTTTATGAATTCCCCACCCCTTGTACTATAAAGCAGCTCGAACTTGTTGGAAAACGGCCATCGAGGTTGAATAAAGGCTTTGACTTTATTTATTTGTTTCACACTTAAAAAACACAAAATAAATACATGGCAAAAAATTATGAAAAGAACATAAAGGGAAGCCCAAAGCTTCTGCTTATGAGAAGGCCTACCTTAACTTTACATATTACAATTTAGATGTCATTGAACAAACAGAAATAACGGAACCAATGTAATATAATGAAAACACATTACTCTAAATAATTAACCATAACTTAGATAATATTGGATGGATTTAAGTTACGAATTGAAAGTTACCAGTAATCGATTCATAATTTTCTTCACATGAAAATATTGCGGAATCAGAATACGTGTGTGCATTTTTTTTTCAAGATGAGGATTTGTAACCAAGTATCAGGTCATTCACGAGATTTTTGCCCTGGAATACGATATTGGATGTTCAAGTTATGAACACACAATCATGGCATAACTGTTTACACGGAAAGTGTAGAAGCTGACGAAAAGATGATATTACAGATTAAGAGTTACCCACCTGTAAGAATGTTGGAATCCTTCGCTTCAAAGCCGTGACAGAGAGAAATTGTCAGTAACACCTGAGCGAGATTGTTGTTTCTGCAGAATCGCTCCCCGGGCACAGTGGGCGATCTCGTAGGCACCCGGATGTTAAAGACCGGTGGATGCGTGTTTGAAAATTACGGGGGCAGCACCAAACAAGGAGCTTGATTTGATCCTTGAGGGAACACAAGCCATCTTAACTAACGTGACCTGATGCCAAAGACATGCGTGTTTGTCAATTTGTAAATTACGGTGGAATTTGATTGGATCCTTGTGTCAACACAAGCCATCGTAACGAACATGCCCGGATATCAAAGACATGCGTGTTTGACAAATACGAAGGCATTTGAAGTACCAAAACAAGGAGCTTAGTTTGATACTTGAGCAAAACACAAGACATCTTAAGTAACGTATTCAAAACAACAAGAAGTTAACGTTATGACGGTCAGTCGCCCATCTGGAAACTGTTGCTGAAAATTAATTTCGGTTTATTGTATAAATAGAAGACATTTAATCTGATATTGTGATGGAGGACTCATCCTCAATCATTTTAACCCGGTTTCTATCGTCTTCCCAAGACATGTCACATAACAAATACATGTATCATCACAATCTGTTGTGAGAAGTGGGTAGAAACAAATCTTATTAAGGGGTTGAGGTCGGCAACATACAGGACATCGCTCTAGCAATCGATGTTCCTAATCTCTGAAATAATTTGGTGCAAAATTCTGGCCACCTAAGACTCTGGTCGACTATACACAAAAAACAAACAAACAAACAAGCATGTATTTTCAATAGAAGTCTTAAGCCCATGCGCTTTTAGTTGATTCTAAAAAACAGCTAACGTTAAAAGTTATATTTCCCAGCCACTAACGTTTATGTTGTAATAGATCGGTTAT
This sequence comes from Branchiostoma floridae, assembly GCF_000003815.2. Classification (NCBI taxonomy): domain Eukaryota; kingdom Metazoa; phylum Chordata; class Leptocardii; order Amphioxiformes; family Branchiostomatidae; genus Branchiostoma; species Branchiostoma floridae. Next base: position 1,304,386 of record NC_049979.1, read on the forward strand.
CTGAATAGTGAGTTCAGCACCCAGGACAGCCTCTAATGTTATAATCCTTCTTCTTCCTCCACAGTTAGGAAGTTATGGGGCTTCTTGCATAGCTGCGCCTTTTTTCTCGTTATCGGAACTTCTCAGAAATGTTGTAGTTTGGGTATTGGCATTTCACATGTAATAATATTGATGCGATAACACAATGCCCGGAACCTAAACACCCCACAAAGAAAATGTAATATCCCAATGACCTTTGACCTTACCAAGATGGCGGAAGGCGCACGTGAAGAAAAAGCTTCCTCAGTCGACCTCGGATTTGTCGAGGAAACGGACAGCTGGAGGTTGCTGAGTCGGTTCTTCCCGAGTAAAGTAGGCGGGAAGCCAGCCTGGCTGGCCCTGAAGTCCGTCCCGACGGCCTGCGAGCTCGACTGCGGCGTCTGCGGCAAGCCGACGGTCTTCCTTCTTCAGGTAAAAATTATTTTTGTTTGTTTCTTAGCCAAGGCATGGAAACGGCAAGAGAAGTATTTTATACGTTCTCCCATGCCTTGTCGCCGTGGCTGTTTGTTTCTCAGAGCCCATAAACCGCCCCTAGGCGTAGCACACCTGTTCTAAAACACTCACCGTAATCACCGTAAGATTTACCTGCATACCTGCATACCATCTTCAGTCGTTTTTTTTTTATGTGTTTGTCAGCAGGGCTAGCCCTTTGTAATAGCCATAGGCTAGTTGGGCAGCCCTGGCTGTGTGTTCGGTGCAGCCAAACCAATAAATAAATAAATAAATCTTCAGTCGAGGGAGGAGTGGACTCCTGTAGTGGACTGATCTTGACACTTCAGGTTAAGATTTGATATACATTCACACTAGGATTCTCAGTAGGAAAGACCCCGCTCCTTTCGATTCTCAGTAACTGTAAGTGCAGTGGTGGTGTGGTAAGTGCAGTGGTGGTGTGGTGTGGATCTCCTCAAAGTTTCAAACGCGGGGCTTAACATCCCATCAGAGAGGACGTCCCTATGTCTAACCGCAGTTCTCATTTTCACCTGAGTCAAGTGAGGAAATCGATGCAAAAAGCCGTTTCCCAGGGACAAAACATTGGGGCTTGTTAGTGGTTCAAAGCAAGAAGCTCTAGAGTAGAGTAGAGTCAAGTTCATCGGTTAGGCAGGAGTCTTACTCCAGTTGATATAAATGATGATGATATAAATGATGTTGTCTCTGTTACACTGCACCCAGGCACCGAATCTTACATACTATAGTCAGTTTATGTCTTTCTTAATTTCTATTCATATTTACATATTCATATTTATGATATTTACAAGTCCACAAACCAAGGCTCTAGCCAGCGTCCGTTTTTCCGTCAATTGAAGAAATTTGCTGCGTGTGACGGAAAGATTTTAAAACCAATCCGTCAGCCTTGATGGACAAAAATCCTTGGTGAAAGCTACAGGCGGCTTGGGGACGCCGTCCACGGCCGTAAAAGGCACACACTGTTTGTTTTACTATTGTTATCATTGTTGATGAAGTGTGTCGGCGCTCTTTAGCATACGATAATCTCATTAAAAACCTGTTTTTCAAGGTCTCTGTTCAGTCTTTCTAACTCATGGAAGAGTGTTTTTGCGATTTTCGCGACAATGGGAATTGGCTGACGGAAACATATTTCGAGCTGGCTAGAGCCCTGCCACAAACCTAACCGTAAGACCACCCTGTCCCAGGTGTACTCCCCGCGGACGGATCAGACCACGTGCTTCCACCGGACGGTGTTCGTGTTCTGCTGCCGAAACCCCCCGTGTCACGCCCGGAACAGCGCCACCCCCTTCCGCGTCTACCGCAGCCAACTGCCGCGACAGAACGACTTCTACGACTTTGAGCCGCCGGACGAAGACACCCCCTCTTCTGAAGCTGAAGTGTTACAGGCAGAGAAGGTAATGCTTCCACCTGTCAATTCCTGTTTCCCTACCTACCCTAGAAAAACCTGCTTTGACTTTTGGGTCGGCAGTAGAGTCACATAGCTGCCAGTTAGGATTTTTATTCAGTCTGCTTCTTATTAAAATATAAACAATGCTAGTGTCCACACATACAATCCCTTTCTGACAGCTGACACAGTAGTGTGTTTCCCTTGTAAGTTGTTCCTTGGCTGATCACTGTTTGGTCCCCCTCTCCCCAGGACTGGAGCCTGTGCTGTGTGTGCTGCTTTTTGACAGCCGACACAGTAGTGTGTTTTCCTTGCTGTGTGGCTGATCACTGTTTCGTCCCCCCCCCCTCCCCCCCCAGGAGTATAACCTGTGCTGTGTGTGCGGCTGTGGAGGAGCGAAGGCCTGTTCCAGGTGCCACCAGGTGAGGTACTGCAGCAAGGAGCATCAGGTGCTGGACTGGAGGGCTGGACACAAGGCCGCGTGTGGGGGTAAGGTGGTGATCATGGCTACTCTCCAAGCAGAGGTTAGGCTACGGCTGTTTTTTTTTTTTAACGTTGTTTTTAGTCGTTTTTATCGGGCTTTCTATTTTGTCATTTTTCTTGACGTACGCCAGCCAACCTGTTAGGTTTTGACAATACAAGATACAATACAAAATACAAAGCCTGATAAGAATGACTATAAAAACGTTAAAAAACAGTCTGAGTCTACCCTCTGCTTGGAGAGTAGATCATGGCTTCATTACAGGAGACAACAAATAGAGACACATTTTACTAAATTTATAAGTGACTGCACAATTTAAAACTATAATATACTTGTGTCCTTCATGTCTTATACTGTAATTCAAGTGATTTTTAGCTACATATATTTGAAAGATGTTTATCCGTGGGGTAACCTAGATTTGTTCTTTTAAGATCAATTGGTATTTATGGATATCAAATTGATGGATGGTGATTTCAAACTGCAATATTCAATATGTTTCTATGTATTGAAAATATTGCAATTTGAGGCCAAGGTTTGGCGGCTTGATATCCATAAATACCCATTATCAACGGATATAGGTTACCCCTCGGATAAAGGTAAACTAGCGTTAGCCACTGGAGACAGAGGAGGACCAGCAGTACAGCATAGAGAGAGTCAATAAGAGCTGGCTCAAACCCTATGGTCCTTTGCACCTGGTGCAATTACTTTGCACTGTATACAGGCTGCCATTGCTACTTTTGTGATTAGTAGCCAGGTCTATTGGAAGGTCCTCTCAATTCAGCCTAGACGGGATAGTTGGCCCACCCAATAACGATAACAATAACATGATGTTACTTCCTACAGCTGAAGACGGGATCCTCCCCATGGCCCGTGTGCAGCTGCTGTTCCCAGAGTTTGACCTGGTGACTGAACCCGAGGAGTGGGAGGAGGGGGAGGGAGATGGGGAGGATGCAGGGGAGGATAAAGAGGAGAAGCTGAGGGAGTATGAGGACTACATGAGGCAGCTAAGGCATAATCAGGTAAGTACTTCTTGTGTCATCACATCACTCTTCTGCTCCAGTATTCTGCGCACACCTTTCCTCAGGGGATCAGAGCCTCCAGATCTTCCATGGTGCATGGTTTTGGCAGGAGGGGGCAGACAAGAAGGTGTTTCATGGTCTGCTCCTGCCTGTGAGTACTGTATACGCAGTAGGTACTGTGTATGCAGAAATGTTTGCAGTGGTTTTATGTGCACGGTTTTCACTGTGACCATTTCACTTTGCAACTCAAAACCACCGCAAACATTGTTTATTCTGTCTTCTCCCTACCAGCTGTCCCCTTGTCTAAGCACACTGCACCACCCGTCCTCTTTAGCCTGACTAAAATTGTGCTCCTAGCGGCCGGCCCTACAATTGCTCAGGCCTCAGGGAGGGGGTCATTAACCCCAGCCAGCGAGAGATTGTGTGAACACAGGCTACCGTCCTCTTCTTTAACATGAAGAGGTTCTGTACTTTTGGCTCTCTGATACACAGGGCTGTAGGCTTCACATCACCATCTGAAATGACACATGCAATCCCACTCCATTTTCCTGCAAATTTAAACTTAAATGCATGTACATTAGTGTAAATGTTTGAAAAATTCAGCTGATGCTGCAAAGCGGTTTATCATCAAATAAACTTCTTCAAGGATCGTGCAGGAGGTTCAGATCTGCAGGAGAAGGACCTGGAGGCTGCGGCCAGACAGGAGACGGAGGAGGATCAACAGTTCAGTGTCTTCAGGAGGAGGGTCAGGAAGGAGCCAGAACAGGTCAGGGTCACCTTGAACTTCATTTCAAGGTAGCAGAACACAGTTTTTCGCCTATGGGAATTTACATTGTTAAGGACCCTGAAGTGAGAAGGTTCGACGCCTCAAAATTTATAGTAGGGTGCAAAAGTAATTAACAAGAATTGAATATGTTGGAGTTCAGGGTAGAATCTACAAAATATGTGAAAATGAGCTTAAGTTTGCCTGCTCGTTTTCCCAGAAAAAACACTTTGAAATGACCCCTGGCGGAGGTCACCTTACTGCAGCTGACACACGGAAGTAGCGGGAACAGAATTTGTACGCGAAATTCTACCCAACCAAACATACAGCCTCAATTTAAACTTATATATTCCTCTACTATCCACCACAGTTTCCGACTCGCTGACATGCACAGAAAAATTTCCATACCTTTTCAAGAACTGCGGCGTACTATTTTGTGCTCGACCTACTTATGTCCACGGGGGTCGCCCATAGATACTGGTTTCTGCGACCTCATGGTCTAATATAGCGAAAATCAGTGGGGAGGGGGGTCAGGAAGGAACCAGAACAGGTCAGTGGGAACTTGACCTTCATGGTTTAAAAAAATAGCAAAAAGAAGTTATGGTGAGTGGGGTGGTGTGGGGTTGAGGGCAGGGATGAGGAGGTAGACTGTAGAGAGACCCTCGCCAGACCCAGTGCTGGGCAGAAGTGGCTGCCTATTTTTGCATTTCCATATTTTTCTCTTTATAGAGGGAAGCAGGGGCTGTTGGATTGGTCTGTTCTGAACATTATGATGATCTTTTTGCATTGCAGGATTGTTGCAGTTTCATGAACAACCTGTAACACATCTACAATGCACACATGTCATCTTTGCCATCTGTGAACAACTGCTTATGGTTTTGTGTTCTGCAGGTTTTCAGTTATTTTCTATGTATCTTCCATGTAGGTGCTGAGATACGACTTGGGCGGGGCGCCCCTGTGGGTGTCCAGGCAACACATCCCCACTGCTGAGGACATCCCGGACTGTACATGTGGGGCACCCAGGCAGCTGGAGTTCCAGGTAAGGACAAACCAACCCAGGCTGTACATGTGGGGCACCCAGGCAGCTGGAGTTCCAGGTAAGGAAAGCCTGTTCTCTAGTAATCTCTACAACAAACCAACCCAGACTGTACATGTGGGGCACCCAGGCAGCTAGAGTTCCAGGTAAGGACAAACCAACCCAGACTGTACATGTGGGGCACCCAGGCAACTGGAGTTCCAGGTAAGGGAAGCCTGTTCTCTAGTAATCTCTACAACAAACAAACCCAGACTGTGCAAATGTACATGTGGAGTGCCAAGGCAGCTGGAGTGCCAGGTAATGCTACCGTCCCTTTTGCTTGGGATCCTGTAGGGGGCGTTGCCATGAGAGGAGTCAGTAACAGTTGTTAAGCTATGCTTCCTGCAGGACTTACTGTGGGGGCAACCTCAATACATAACTGAATAAGTATGTTGTTAGTAAGGTTTGTAAGGGGATGTTTACATTGTAAACTTTTGATCTCTTGTTCACCTTTTTGTTAAGTCAAGTCAAAGACAAAGGAGAGTGATGGGAAAAGCGCAATCTTATTTATTGTAGAAAAGTCATTGCCGAGCTAGATATTGCAGCCAACATACATACTGTCACATCACTTTACTTACACAATGATTTACTGATAACAAAACAAGTTTGGGGAAAATCAATGTGGTTTTCTCCATATCCTATGGTATGAAAAATTATGTAACAAAAGGCAAATTGTTATCTCGAAATCAGTCACAGTCGTGATCAACATAAAGATGTCAAATATTGACAACGCTTGTCTCTAAACTGACTGGAAGAAACTATTATTCAAATGCTCACCATTGTGTACGAGTCAGAAACCTGTATTACTATGAACAAGTACATTCTCTTCTTTCATTCAAGGCAGCTGCCTTCATTGTATTAAACATTCTGCTGGCTGTTACAAAACATTGCAAGTCAATAATAGACTACATTAATTTTATGAAACTTGTATTTGAAAAATTGGCGATCACTTAATCTTGAATTAAGTTATTTTTAACGCAAACAGTGTACAGGTTATCTATTTGTACAATGTTAATCATGGTGATTAGTAGTCAAACAAAAAATTCTAAGTGCGCTGCTAGATATGCAGGAATTGAATTATATTTACACAATGTTCTAGAAGTGTATTACAATTATACTATCATCAGTTGTAACAGATCAGAAGTTACATTTCACTTGCTCCCTAGGAGTTCATTTTAACTTGATTATTTTTAGTACAAGGATTGTTGTATGGAAACAAAACAGTGTCTAACAATGTCTCATTATCTGGAGTTGTCACATCCTGTTGATTACTGATATTTAGCTTTTATAACAGAGCATAAAAAGTTCCTTTGTCTTTGAGCTCCTCAGACCCACATCTGCAGGTAGGACTAATGCAAGCACTTGGAGCTGAAAGTCTTAAGTTAAACAAAAGTTTGTTTTGTGTGTTGGTATTTTGAACATGGAAACACATGAGAAAAATTCAATTTGCATTCTTTCAATGTTAGCTTTCAAATGTTCTGTGCACACTCATTTATGCTGTAATTTGCATTTCTAAAATATTGTAATAACATTGAAAGACTTTTAAAACATATTACGGTTGTAACAAAAAGGAAACTTAAGTGAGGGTGTTTTGCCTAATTTTTGCCCAATTTATTTTCCATGGTTGCTAATGCTTCAAACTTCAAGTAAAAAAAATAACAATCTGATGTACTGTTTTACATGTCAGACTTGAAGGCACTGTGCTCCCCCCTGTAAGGGGGAGCACAGCATTTTCCAATCTACACATATGCCCGTTTTTTTCAGAATATTTTTCTGGCAGCTAAATCCATACCCTGGTTCTCTATTCCTTGTTTCTCTCTACTCTTCTGAATCAATGGCCTATTCTCTGGGTTGGACTTCCCGCTTTTTGCGCGTGCATCAAAGTAGGGATTTTGGCTGCTGCAGTGTTTTTCAAGTAACCCAAAAAGAGCAGAAACTAAAGACATACCTATTACAAACCCCAGGGCTGGGTCATCGTACCAATGCACATGTCCCTCACCCTTCTGGGTGTACCACACTGTCACCATGGTGACATTACCTAGCAATGTCAGCACAGTGTTCAGCCAGAATGTCTGCTTGTGTTCCATACAAAAAGTCATGCTAAAGGTATCCACAGCAGCAACAGCAGCAATTTCAAGTGCTGTCATCATGCTTTTGCAGACTCCATTTTTTTGTAGCTCTATGCATGTGTAAACAACTGTCATAATAAGCAAGTGTACGCCAATGGGGACTGCGATCCATGCTTGAAAGACAGAGGCGAACAGTCCTACAGCTAGAACGCGCGCACTTAGTTCAAACACTTTCCACACGATGATGAGGATGAACCTTGTCACAAAGTTACAGCTGCATGTCCTTTCTTTTTCATTGATACCATGATGGTACAAATATGTGACCACAGCCTTGACTGCTGCCAGCAGTGATATCACCATGGTAATGATCTTCTGGGTGCTGATCTGTTCACCTGTGAACAGGATGATGTAGAGCTGTATACACAGCTGAGGAGTGCTCTCCAAAATGCCTTCCACCAGGTGTAAGATAGGAAGATAAATGTCGTTGTTGTTGCCGGTCACTAACTTACGGAGGAGGTTATAATACTCCACGAACACTCCTAACTGTAGGACACATGCCAAGTACATGACATTCTTACTCATTTCATTATTTTTAGAATATTCGTATTTTGCTAAGAGTGCATTTGTTATGATTGTTGGCCCCAACACAAACCCGAGGGTCAGGCCAAACCAAATAAAATCTCCACCGTTGTGGTACGTGACTGCCAGTGACAGGTCACTGATGACATCAGACAAGTACAGGACCAGTCCGAACACAAGAAGGTATAGGATCTTCACAGGCTTTGAGTTCCAGATTGATTGAAGACAAGTAGGATTGTCCATGGTGTTTGACTCTACTGAGGTGGCCATGGGTGGACAACAGAGAAGCAGAAGTCTGGTTTACTGACTATCCTTTAGTTTTGGCTGGAAGCTGGACAGGCAATGTGTACATGCAGTCACCTCAGGCAGTAGTTGAGCTGAATGGGATGGAGAATGGAGAAAATTCAACAGTCATGAACAATCTTCCCAACAGCCACAGGATTTAACATTAATAAATAGTGGATACAGTACATTATGTACTTTGATTTCTGTAGTATACAAGTTATACAAATTGTGACTGGTACATATTATAGGTTATTATATTCTGCCTTCTCCTACTCGGGTGGCAGTGAAGTGCTCATCACTTCCACCTTGCATAGTCTAATCATTTGCATGGTGTTTTCTCAAATAAGTTACCATGAAGTTTGTTATCTCCAGGCAGATTTAAGCTGCTATCAAAGCTGGACAAGCAGTGCTTGCCATCGGTGGAAAATAGACACTCCTCAGCCGGCTGCGCTGGTTGTGAATGGTGACTCCTTAGCCAGCTTTTATACTATCTTATGCCACTGATGAATCTGCCAGATTAGACTTTTGTTCCTATGCATATATTGCTAACTGTATGTAGATGTATGACCTGACAGAAATCACTATTGCTAATAATGCTTTGAAAAGGAAGAATTTTGAATCCATACCTGACTTGTCTCAAATAGGCAAGTAGAGACCAAAGATAGACTTGCTAGTTGCAGACCACTGGTAGAATTTATTTTTCAGACTGATCCGAGACTCTGCCACGTCGACAGAATGTTCTAGGCAAACACACCTGTTTACTCACACACACTCACTATCTGGTTTAGCATTGGATTCCTTTGTTGCCTGCGTCACTGTGCAATGACTTTAATTGTTTAACCGGGCAACATTTTGAAGTTGTTGACTGAGTGAAAATGAACCTTGACCAATCACTATCTTCAAGATCGTTCAAATCAAATAAGTTAAAGCTTATGCTAGCTGGCATAAGTTACTGATTGCTGTCCCCTTGACTAAGAATGGTCAGTTAGTAGAGACAAAAATCACTAACAATGGAAATGTTGGCTTTGCAGCTTTGTTCTAGTCTACTGCAGTAGAATCTTCTGTATCCGTATAGCCGGTATAACTGCACTTCAACATAACTCACCAGCCTCTGTATCTGTATCTGCATAGCCGGTATAACGGGAATGCATATCTCCTGGGGGTGCACCCTGTCCTGATTGCACCTTACCTTTCAACCATCGGCACTGCTTTTGTCTTTCTGTACCAAAGTCTATTTCGTTTTTACTATCTCTCTTTGCACTTACACAGTCTTTCACTGTCAGGTGCTACCTGGGTGCTCTTTCACAAGGGGGCAGGTTACTTGGCTGGGAGGAGGGCTATTTTAGTCAGTTGCTGTTGATAATATCAGTCACCTATTATTAAGACGCTTCCTTTCATAGATAACTAACAGGTGAAGATTTGGCTTCGATTTTGTCGTTGTACATGCTAGGCAAGAATTGTTCTTGGAAAAAACACAAATATCACATTTATTCATAAGAAGAAGAAACTAGACAGGCAACATTTGTGAGCAAATACAGCGTATTTGTACCCTGTCCCAACCCATGCAAACATGGACTGTTCCAAAAGTGAATATTAAAAAAGTCAAACCCTGAGCGAAAATGGACTATTTGTGAGGAACTGCCACTTAAAATGGACCAGTTCAAAAACGCTTACACAAAAAATAATCATCCTGGCCTGAAATTGAATTTTTCAAAAATCATCCTGTGACAATGGACCCTTTCAGTGGTACCCATATGTAAAATGAACAAGTCCAAAAACACTTCTGGTCAAAAAGATCATTTTGAAGTGGTTTATGCCAAATATTATACTCATGGATCCTTAAGTAAATATTTAATGCACTCCCACACCAAATTTTAGGTTATTTGGTTGTAACACCAGGTTTTTAAGGCCATTTTTGGTGAAAAAATGACCTAAAAACCTCAATAAAATATGAAATATTATATATATATATAAGATATGAAAAAAATTTAAAAAGACACCTGTGCCCACTTAACCTTGGTGCCAAAATTCAGGTCATTTAGCCCAGAAATGACAGAGAAGAATTGAGTTGAAGATTTTACAGAAGAAGAAATATCAGGAAAAGCAAGATATTTCAACCCATACATGTGGTATGGTTGGAATATAAAAAAAAACACAGTATGAGTGATGTAATAGAATCAAGTTGATTAAAGACCTGTTTTACTTGCAGTTTTGGTTTGATCGTCTTTTCCTGTTTAAGTTTACTTTACATAACCTTGAGTTGATTTTGTGTATGTACAAGTCCTATCATGTTAAACACCACCCTATGTAATTTCCTTTACTTTTTTTCTGTGCTGATGTCTGCTTTTTGTTTGGATTTTGTTTTATCATTATGTATCATGTTCCATTTGATCTGACTTTATGTCTTCTTGTTTTGGTGTCTTATAAGCCCATGGAAGTCACAAGACACGATAATGAACCATCCATTTATTCATTCATTCATTTGCCTGCACATAATCATTGTGCTGTTGGTATCATGACTGTATAACTTATGTAAATGGCTGGTGCTGTTCTCTCCCCTCTGCAGGTGATGCCCCAGCTCCTGAACTACCTACAGGTGGACAGCCTCAAGGACAGCATCGACTGGGGCACCTTAGCTGTCTACACATGTGTGAACAGCTGTGAACAGGGGACAGCATACCACCCTGAGTTTCTATGGAAACAGGACTATTCTGAAACAGCATTGACTGGGGCACCTTAGCTGTCTATACATGTGTGTGAACAGCTGTGACCAGGGGACAGCATACCACCCTGAGTTTTTATGGAAACAGGACTATTCTGAGACAGCATTGACTGGGGCACCTTAGCTGTCTACACGTGCGTGAACAGCTGTGAACAGGGGAAAGCATACCACCCTGAGTTTCTATGGAAACAGGACTATTCTGAGACAGCATTGACTGGGGCACCTTAGCTGTCTACACGTGTGTGACCAGGAGACAGCATACCAGCCAAAGTTTCAGAAACAGGACTATTCTGAGACAGCATCGACAGGGGCATCTTAGCTGTCTACACGTGTGTTAACAGCTGTGACCAGGCTAGGAGACAGCACACCACCGTGAGTGTTTATGAGAACGATAATTCTGACACAGCGTTACTCAGCTGTCTGTACGTGTGTGGACAGCTGTGAACAGGGAACAGCAAACCACCACAACTTTCTAGGAAAATAAGACTTCTGCAAATCTGTTTTGTGAAGGTACAATCATGTATTGTATTCAGTTTGTGCAGAATCTTAACATCATCAACAACACTTCTGAAAAAGAATACATGTGCCGGTACATATATATAATACATATGCTTGGAGGGTTGAACAAGTTTTCTAAAATTCTCTTGTCCTATCGGGCAGGCACATTAAAAATTTACTTGCCTGAACCAATTTTTCACTTGCCCAAAATTCAAATATCACTTTTATATTCATTTTCACTTCCAGCAATGGAATTCCTATTATTGGCTCTATTCAATGTTGACCATTGCTTGATGTCATTACTTTAAAAAGTAACAAGTGTATCAAAATCTTTTCAGGCAAGGCAGGTCATGCACTTGCCCGATCAGTACTTTCACTTGCCCTGGACATTGGGGCTAGTGGACTTGTCCAACCCTGGCTTGTTAGCATTCTTTTGTACAATGTATAATCATGGTGATTACATGCCTACTGGTATACCCTTAACAGCTATTTACAGTGCAGATTGTCAAGGTTTCTGGATCGGCTAAATTGGTGATTTGAATTTTTTTGGGCTTGCGCTGTTCTACCATTAAATAAGTAAGAGAGAACTTGAGTTGTACTGAATATTGGTAGGTGAAAGCATAAGGTTCTTGAATATGACATTTGGAACCTTATGGATTATGTTTCCATCTGTTAATATTTTTAATTAAAAACTTATGCAATTCCAAGCAACACCAAAGTTAAACGTAATTTTTTACTGGATAATGAGGAATACTGGAACTGCACTTTTGCACCAAAGAAAATATATTAAACATCAGATTCTATAATTATAGAGGAACTATTGATTTTCAATTAGGCAGTACATCAAGTCTCCATATCCATAAGAAGTGTTAAACTCTTTCAGTCACAACCGGTTCTCAATAGTGCAAACTATTACATTATACGTAGGCCAAATACAAGACAGTATGTCTGTCGCACGGGCACAAAATCATCAAAGAACAACACATCAAAATCTAATTACAATTGTGATACTAATCTGTTGTCTGTTGACACCAAAATTCTTTGCAAAATCAATTTGTGACAATGTGGTAGGAATTTTCTGAATCTAATGTGATCCATCCAATGTAGTTTAATGATGTAAGACTGCATCACTGCAGTAGGATGTTGGTATTTTCAACATCGTACTGTAGTAATACAGATATAGATTGTACAAGTATATGAATAACTTGGACCAAGACGTACAATGTTTACTACACATGATTACATCAACTGTTCAACACCTAAATCTGTTAAAGAGGGAGGTTCAAATATATAAAAGCACCCAATAAATTTGGCTAGTGTAGTTTGGCTATCATAAACTGTCTGGCTTCAGTCTCTCACTGTCTTCTGTTCACTTGGGTGCTGGGCTGGGTGGTTAAGACCTAGAGAATCAAATTGTCTCTTCCATACACTTTATAAAGTGTAGACACAAAAGATAAAGAATTCTAGTTTTGCACATAACAATTGGATAAGTCTGATTCATCTAGACAGGAAGAATAGAAAGTAAAACCAGCCTGGTAGGGAAACAGCCTATAAGGAAAACATTGGCTGGTGGTTGGTGACAGTCTGTAACAGTAAGTCTGCTAGCTTTCCCAGATTGCAGAGAAGGCACTACAATTACAAGTTCTCCATATTTCCAGACACATGACTGTCAATAGAAAGCTATGTGTAAGTGAGCGGTGAGTGCCCCTTGCAACTAGGGCTTATTTTGTATGATATATAGGCTAGAACAGTGAGTTCAAATTCAAAACTGAAATCCCTAATCTTTTATACTGGCATGATGATGATAGCTGGTAATAGTAGCTCTTATCTGAGAACAAATAGCTTTTATCAGTAATAGTGAATATTGAAACTCAGGCCTTTCCGAGACAGTGGTAAAAACAAGAAAGCACTTAATTCAAAATATTGGAAAATAAAATCAAAACTCGTTACTTGACTTTTTACTACACTAAAAAAAGTTAAGGCCCGTCGGGCAGCCATAAACACAAACTTTCCCCTAATTTCTACAAAATTCTAATTTTAATTACCACACCAGTCCAAAAGTGTTACTGTTCTGAAATAATCTGTAAGGTTTTCATTGAACATCTGATTGCCAAATATGTCAGGTCATTTTTGTACAACCTTGGTTGAAAACTGCAGAACTGCATTAATACCAACAGCTGCTTTGGGACATGATGCAAACAATTTGATTTATCTATGGATAAGTTATTTTTTAGCACTGTCAATAAAATCTATGTAACGTTATACGTTTATAAACCTTTAAAAAGAGTGCATGTTGTCATGTTGAATTCTTAGACCCGACATCAGTACATTTACTGTGTGGGGGGAATGAGGAGGGGGTTGGGTGGTATCTTTAGTGGGTATGTTTTTGACTGTGGATGTTCCAACGGTTTTGTTCGTAGCCAATTTCCTTTCACCTGCACCTTTTGTCTTGAGGTTCTTTTCTGGTTAGTCCACATCTTCATACAAGTGAGGCTGCGAACCCGATGGCATGGTTACGAGGCCTTTATGGGGTGGGGGCAGAGGGGGAGGCTCATCTTTAGTGGGGTTGCTTTTGATACCTGTTCCAAGGACCTCGTTCTTAGCAATCTGCCTGAGATCTGTACCTTTCGGTTTGGGGCTCTTTGGTGCTGCGTCTACATCTTCATACAGGTTGGGCTGTGAGACTGATGCCGGGAGTGATGGCATGGTTACAGCGCCTTCACGAGGTGGGGGCAGAGGGAGAGGCTCATCTTTAACAGTTATGTTTTATTCTCCGTAACAATGGTCTTATTCTTTGCAAATTTCCTGAGTACTTTACCTTTCGGTTTGGGGCACTTTGTAGGTGTGTCCACATCTTCATACAGGTGAGGCTGTGAAACTGTTCACATGGTTACAGTGTCTTTTCGTGGTGGGGGCAGAGGGAGAGGCTTATCTTTAACAGTTATGTTTTTATTCTCCGTAACGATTGTCTTGTTCTTAGCAAATTTCCTTAGACCTGTACCTATCGGTTTGGGGCTCTTTGGTGGTGCGTCCACATCCTCATACAGGTGGGGCTCTGAGACAGCCTTAAGACCGTCATCAACTGTACGGGAAGGGGGGAGAGGGTCAGGCTCTTCTTTAGGGGGCTTGTCGGGCTGTCCCAGGGCTTTTTTCTTTGCAGACTGCCTAATACCTGTACGTGTTGATTTGGGACTTTTGAGTATTTGGTATGCGCAAGGCTCTGAGACAGCTAGCAAGGTGTCAGCACTTTCACGAGATGGGGGAAGTGGCAGGGGCTCATCTTTCGGGGATTCGATTTGATTTGGGGATCCAGGAATATTTTCTTCAACAGGTTTCCCTGGACTTGTACTTTCTTTTTTTGGGTTGTTTGGTGGTGATCCCACACCTGTGTACAGACGATTTGGTTGTGAAAGAAATGTCCCTTGGTTATATGCTAGGTTCCTAGCATCAAAGGATGGAGTGGTAGCCTGAGCCTGTTCAGTCTGATCATGACCACTGATAACTGCAGTAACTGCGATGTTTGCGTAGGATTTAGTGATGGCCTGTGACTGACCCTGCTCTGTCTGATCATGTTGTGTGTCCATGTCTTCATACTGGTGACCCTGACCGACGGTGTTTACAGCAGCGGTGGTGTTTGTGTGGGGTCTAATGATGGCCTGATACGGGCCCGTAACTTTGTACAGCTTTGCAGTAGACCCTGTGTTATATGTTGGCTTATTGTTCAAGGATCCAGTGATAGCCTGTTGCCCTGCCTGTCTGTGACCACTGACTTGTACAGTAACTGGTGTATGTATGTAGGGTTCACTGAGAGCATGAGACTGTCCCTGCCCTGTCTGATCATGACCACTGGTAGATGTTGAGTTCTTTGGTGTTGTCACCACACCTGCGTACATAGCATTTGGCTTTAAGGCAGCTAGTATATTGTTATGTGTTAGATTTCCAACTTTCCGAAGGCCCGCATGAGACTGGCCCTGCCCTGTTTGATCATGAATGTCTACAGTAGCTGTGGTGTTTGTGTCAGTTACGATAACGTTGGAATTCTGGCCTGAAGGAGGAAGCGCGGTCCTCCTCTTGCACCAGATCGTGAGGACGATTACGCCAATCAGGACAATGCCGCCTCCTGTACCACAGATGGAGCCGACGAGAACAGGCAGGGGGAAACTGGGAGAAGATTCATGGGAAGTGTCTGGAGTGATTGCAAGGGGTGCCGTTAGTGTTGATTTTATGTTTAGAGACCTTGCTGTTGAGCCAGCATTTCTTTTAAAATACCAGCGAGAGGGAGAAGTGACGGTGACATTGTAACAGTTAGTAGTACTCTCAAATCGAAGATCTAAAGGCAGTGTTGATATGGTGGTCTCGTTACAGATCAGGTCTTCAGGATTAATATCTTTCAGCTTTTGCCCGCGGAAGTTGTCAGGTTGGGCACAAGTCATCTCGTTTTCAAATGAAGCAGACCCATTCATTTTGAGTCTGAAGGGAACCATCCCGCAGTCGCACTGCCAGGGGTTCTCCTCAATGCTTACAGAATGAATTGCTGACAACATGTCATGGACGGACGGGGGAAGAAAAGATATCTGGTTTTCATTCAGAAATAGACATTTAAGGCTCGGTAAAGTAGAAAATGTACCTGTCTGGATAGAAGTTATCTTGTTTTTACCCAGATATAGATATTTAAGGATGGGTAAATTAGAAAATGTACCAGGCTGGATAGAAGTTATCTGGTTTTTCTCCAGTTCCAAGTCTGTGAGCCTCTGTAGATTAGTAAAACTACCAGGCTGGATGGATTGTATCTGGTTAGATCCCAGGATCAGGTCTATGAGTTTGGGTAGATCAGTGAATATACCTGTCTGGATAGAAGTTATCTGGTTTTGATCCAGATATAGAGATGTAAGGTTGTGGACATTAGTAAATGCACCGGGCTGGATAGAAGTTATCATGTTACGGTGCAGGTTCAGGTACTCGAGTTTTGGTAGATTAGAGAATGCGCCATTTTTGAGGTATTTTATTCTGTTCGACACAAGGATCACCTCCCTCAGCAAAGAATGACTTGAAAAAATACCAGGATTAATGTTAGTTATCCTGTTATACATAACGTCCAATATTTCAAGCTGAGGTAGTTTGGACAATGCACCAGTCTGAATGCTAGTTATCTGATTAAATCGCAACTCTAAGCGAATGATGGATTTTGGGAGGTTCTGGGGGAAGCTGGTTATCTGATTATTCCCCAAATATAAGAAGGTGATGTTTTTTAGGGTGTTCTGGGGGGCGCTTTTGAGGCCCAGGCTGTCGCAGTTGCAGCAAGGAGTTTCTGGTGTTCTGCGTAAACGATTTATAACGCAGGGAGAGGATATTGAACACCTGCATCCAGCTTCTGGCAATTCGGGCTCCTTCAGGATGATGAGGAGGAAAATCAGCACGTGTCTCAACCTCCTTCCCATCTTGGTACCTGAAGAGAACAGGTAATAAAGAACAGGCATTAGTACACATATCTGAGCCGTTGTAACACCGATATTGCAACTTCCGACTAGATGTCAACGTAAAAGGCCATCGGCTTCAGTATCTGTCTCAACACATGCACACTTTCAAACGACTTTTTTTTCCAACGACTTTTTTCTTCTAAATCAGGTTCATAGGGCCTGATGTTACCATCATGAAGATGAAGAGCGGCCCATAGCGATAACTGTAGCAGCATCTCTTCTCCCTAAGTCAGAAACATCAAGCTTAGGCAAGCTTCACTTCACTGACTCAATAAGAGAAGCAGGGGTCCGGGTTACGAGGCTGCGCGGGAAATTCCCTACCCCATTTTGGCCGGAATGGTTTGGCACTCCCCAAACACGGGACCTCCTTTTAACGTCCTATCCTAGGGACGGCCCTAGCCGAAGCTAGGTACTCATTTTCACCTGAGTAAAGTGAGGAAAGTCGTGTAAAGTGCCATTCCCAAGGGCACATGATTGGTGATATAGCATTATGCGAACTCGTAACCTCTCGGTCTCGAGACAAACACACTGCCGCTACGCTATGCAATCTCACGAAGCACCTAATAGCAGATTCAGACTGCTCTATAATAAAGACGCCCAATACGCCTGGTCATCGTTCTGTTCATGTTCCACATATGTGTCCACAAGGCCGCGCTACTCAAGCCCTAATTACCTCCATGAAATGTCATGGAATGGAGGTTATATTTTCTGTTATATGTCTCTGTCTGTGTAGATGATTACTCAAGAACGGCTGGATGGATTGGTTTCATACTTGTTGTGTTGGTGGGGTGTGATAAAAGCTCGAATCGATGAGATTTTGGGCGCCGTATCTGTCGTTATGATTGATGTAATAATAACAGAAATCACCCCTATATCTGCGATATATTGGAACAGGCATCGTGCTTTAAGTGTTTGTTAATGGCTTAGCTCCAAGCAGATGATGACAGCTGTTTGGGGAACCCCGAGGTTTTTTGAATATGATAATTAGTTTTATTTATGTCTGCTTAGGATATCATGGAGATGTGAAGCGTAAGTATAATTGTAAGAAGTTGAGGTACATTTAACGGTAATGCTTAACAGGTATGGATGTCTCACATACTGTACTGCTGATTTGAGTGACATGGTGATCAACATGCCATTAGGTCCTCTCATCTGGG
>NC_049979.1:1322498-1328658 GCF_000003815.2 Branchiostoma floridae
ATAACATTTATAACCATTACTCTCAAATACAACCGACTATAAACATACATACCATCCACAAAAAAGCAATAAATATTTCATGGAGGTATGAGGTCCCCGAACTCTAGTTTCGCTTTGTTATGTCTTTGTATCTATGTCTTATTCATAGTGTATCAAATTATACTTTGCTTCTAATTGTTACTGTTAATACCATTTTCCCCTTAGTAGTTACTTGTGTATTTTGTTTGTTACGGGGAGATACTAGTAACAGACTTGCCCCCCTTTTATGCAATTACCAAGAAGTGAGGGGAAGTCGAATGTCCTAGAATAGATTAGATGCATATCTGTATATAGTGATGTGTATGATTGTTTCCATTGTCACATATATATAATTGTTACCATGTGACCTGTACTAAGCCCAGTGGGGCAAATATGTGCAATACAGGTCTTCATTTATTGTTACTAGTATTTTATTTTGATGGTAAGGTTGAGTAAACAGACTAGCGAGACAATTAAGTAGGGGTTATTACAAAGAATATCTGTTTTTGAGACCCTATAAATCCCTAGGCCTGGTGGTATGATGGTTCAGTCTTGTAGATACAACTTGAATAGACTTCCTTAATACATTGTGCAGCAAATAGTATAATTCAAAAGTATGAAAGTCTTATCTAAGCAAATAAGGCAATTTCTGAATTACTGTTCACTCTTAAATCATGTAAAGCTGACATTAATTTTCATGATTTATATGCCTAATAATGTTCACCTTCACTAAGCTGTTAACACACTCAGTTCACTGCAGTACCGATGGAAAATGCCAGGTGGACTGACTGATTGGTACACAGATTTAGAGATGTATTTGTGATTCTAAATTGTATTCAATGATTGTATTTTAATAATTGTACTAATTCATATGTATGTATGTATTCATGTGTGGGTCACGACTCCAGCATACCGCTGCCTGTGTCCCACGTGTATTTTATCGTTTGCAATTTCAATAAATCAAATCAAATCAACAAGGAGAACCATTTTCAAACGTGATTTTCTTTCCATAACCACTATACTCATCTACTAAATATCATTAAGATCTAGTAACAGCTTCTCGAGTAATGATGCCCACAAAGAACTCGCAATATTCACAGCCCACTCAGTAACGATGGAACATGCCAGGTGAACCATCTTTTAAATTGACTAAATGAGCTAGCCCATGGCAAGGAATGGTAGTTCCTTTAACACAATGTTTTTAGTACGAAACTCACAGATTGACACGTCATCTGATCTTTAAACCATAAATGCTTTCACATTTGATAGTCTGGGGCTGAAACTTAATCACCAAGGCGTGTTCTACCACCGCGCTCATTGACGTCAACAAGAATTTAAAAAAAAACCAATAAAATACGATGAGACATGAGTTAGGGTACTGAAAATACAAGTTAGCTGAAGCACCTTTATGAACTTCATAAAAGAAATGGCAAATATTACTCATGTCTTTGAGTTTCCATGTACTTCACTGTTTGCCGGCATTTCTTGCTTTCAAAAAGGTCATTTTCCTGTGTATGACCAAATGTACCTTATTAATGGTGCTTTCGAGAATATTGAAATGTCCCTCTGATACGGCCTTTACAATAGTGGTAGTGGCTCGGGAGAAATCTTCCTTGTGGGCCGTGTAAGTACATGGCAAGGCACATGATGTGACGCTGTTGTCTATGAAAAAAGCTAACCTTATGATTTATCCAAACTTACCTTAAGATTTATCCAAACTTACCTTAAGATTGATCCAAACTTACCTTAAGATTGATCCAAACTTACCTTTCAGTCCAGTCAGAATATCGTCAGCTGGCACTATCAAGACCCTTGTTCCTGCCCTTGTGGCTGTTGTTTTGCCTGTAGGCTACGTGTTCCGGTAGCTGATGTGTGATGCAGTGTGACAAACAAGTTTAGATCAGTCTTATTTATAGGGTGGTGCTGATTGTCTGAGCCCTGGGTGTTGAATATTACCATTGATAAAAGATGAATAATCCTAGTTTGCTTCTTATTGAAAAAAATTGACAGGCCTGAATGAAAAATGGAGGTATTATTTTTGGTATATCTCTCTCTGTGTGTGTGTGTGTGCGTGCTTCTGTGTGTGTGCGTGCTTCTGTGTGTACGCCTGTGTATGTGTGTGTGTGTGTTTGTTTTTTTTTCCAGATATTTGAGGTCATCATAACTTTAGAACCTCTTGACGGATTGCAATACTGGTATGTATATAGGGATTGGGAAGAAGAAGGTCAACGTCACTTTCACTTTATTTATTTTACCAGGAACAACTCAGGTCAGAGCTAGACCTGCTTTTCAGGCAGTCCTGGGCTTACATAAAAACACAATAACAATACAGCAGACAGTTTTTTACCACATTCTGCAAGATAGTGAACACAGGACTACCAAAACCACTGTACACCCAACTCACATTCCAGTCAACCAACAGTCGGTACCAAACACGGTCAACAACAACAAACTGCATCAAACTGTCAAAACCTAGGACCAATGCAGAAAGGAAGCGCTTCCTTTACCGTATGGCTTACCACTGGAACACAGTTACTAAATGAACTTGTTTTTTCTCAGTTGTATAGTTTGCAATGTACATATTATGTTTTGTATGTATGTAATGTAATGTAATGTAATGTTGTGCGTGTATTAATGTATTTTATGTAGACCACTGGAAGAATAGCTGGCAACATAATGTTGTAATAGCTAAAAGTGGATCTGAATAAAGTCAAAGTCAAAGACGCATTTCTATGAATTTCGGTATGCAGAGAGTTAAGACCAAGATGTACACAATGCCATGCAAAATATGCAAATCAGGACTTAATATGTATAATTGATGAAGAAAATATGTAACTCCAGTGCTTTCGATGATTTATACACGTCAAATATATGATACATTATCAGGTGAATCGTCAACAGATAATAGTCATCCAAATAAGAGTCTAATGAATTAGAATTTGAAGATGTCATACCTCCATAGTGGTAGATAGTGGGGATAAGGTGTACACCACGATGCATAGATTATGTAAATGCCCAAGTCCTTTGCATACTTAAAGGTAGAATGTAATCAGGGAATTTTGAAAAACGATAAACAAACAAACTTGTGCCCATACAATAAACTGCAATTGGTTAAGAAGGCCATCATAAATTATACATATTATACTAATTACAGCCCTATTTCCATAATCAATGAGACAAGATGAAACAATGAATCTGCAATGGCTCTTCATGGATGTATGAGGTCTCCTTGGTCTTGCATGAAACCTGCACCGGCCGGTTTGAATTTAACCATCAATGATGGTGAATAACTATGGTTTGCTTGTTGTTCAAAATAACACATACTACATAGTCATGTTTGGGCTGTGAATTGTTCTACCATTTTCCACTGTTTCGAAACTTTCTCATAAAAATATAAAATAAAAAATAAGAAATACTTGCCGAAACCTCAGCAACTTGTGCAGCCGTTGGCAAGTGGAATTGTAATTACTTTAACACGCTAGTATTTAACTCTCCGGTTGACACGTCATCTAATCTTTTAACCATAAAAATGTTCACATTTCATAGTCGGGGGGGGGGGGGGGGCAACGTGTAATGCCTAGGTTACACATAGCCGACTTTGGCTCCCGAACACTAGCCGACTCTTAGCCGACCCAAGTCGGCAGTAGTTCGGGAGTAGTCTGACCAGTTTAGGCCACGCCTATTTTTTAGCGCCGAACATGTCCCGAACACCTCCCGACAGGTAAATGACTTACTCCCGACTGTGTCCCAAATGCTAACTAACCTATCACCAACCATCCCGACCTCTAGCCACAGACTGCCGAATCACTCCCGACTGATCCCCAACCGATTGCCGACCCTTTTTCGACTTGAAATAGACATAATCAGCGATTTTCAAAAGAGTGCAAAATTTTCGTTTTTAATCAAGAATGTCCTTTGTTCTATTTGTAAACATCACTAAGAGATAAAATTTAGATCACATATAGCTCCAGTGCGGCATTTATGGGTCTTTTTGTTTTTAGCTGGATGTCGGTCGTGTGAAGTTCGGCAGTGATTCGTCTACGTTCTGGCAATAGTCTTTTTGCTTGGGAATGAGTTAGCAGAGATTTGTCTAAGGTCTTGGGCTAAATCATTGGTAAGTTGGAAACAAGCTGGGAGTAAATCAGCAATGTTTATGGCGTGGTTAAGATTTAATTTGACTGCTGACTTACTCCCGAACACCAACCGAACACTAGCCGACCGTGCCGAACACCAGCCTACCACCAACCGACCCATTCCAGAGTTGCCGTTCAGAGCCGAATGTTTTGAACATTTCAAAACATTCGGATGGAGCAGCCGAACACCAGCCGACTCAGCAGAACGCCATCCGAACGCCATCCGACTCAGCCGAACGCCAGCCGACTACAGCCGACTAGCTCCCGAATCACTCCTAAACCATAGTCGGGAGAGAGTCGGGAGCCAAATTCGGCTATGTGTAACCTAGGCATAAGGGTGTGGTCTACCAGCGTGTTCATTCTATTTAAGTATAAACAATAAGCTGCTCCAAGTCCGAATATTAAGTAACGATAATGACGTTAAAAAGAATATAAGAACTTTTAAAAGAAATCAAGTGGAACATAACCTGATGCACAGTTCTAAAGTACAGGTTAGATGAAGCCACCTGTTCTCGACTAAAGTAAAAAAAAAAAACGGTGGTGTTGTGAGGGTTGAAAGGCAGAACACCTTGTATTTATAGACATGTGATAAGTTCAGTATGATTTCTCCATGTGCACCCAGTACATATAGAACCTCATAAAACACGTTACGCATATTTACGGTCTTTTAATGTTGATGTATTTCACTGCTTGTTGTTTCAAAAGGCCAGGTTCTTGTGTGTGTGTGTGACCAAACCTACCTCGATAATGTTGTTGCTGTTGTTTCAGATTGAAACGTCCCTCTGATTTTACAATTATATTTATTGTTTTCCTTATCTCATGTAGAAACACAACTCTGTTTAGATCTGTGAAACCTTTGTTTGATGGTTTTGATCTATGTGATTATGATATGATATCTGGTCTTGTTATCCGATTTGTATATTAGTTACTGATTACGTTCCTGACGTTCTTCTATGTTACAATATCCTATGTTCAATTATAGTTTATACTGTGTGTGTCTTATAAGCCCACGTGGGCTGGGCGTTCTAACGCATGACACGTTAATAAAATTCATTCATTCATTCATATAATGTCCATGGCTAAGAAGAAATCCTCACCCTAGCTAGTAGGGCGCATAAGTACATGACAAGGCACATGATGTGTCTCTGCTACCTGTAGAGTACACTTACCTTTAAGGTTGATCCAAGCTTACCTGTCAGTCTAGTCAGAATATCGACTGTTGGAACCTTCTAACCAGGAGGATATCAAGGCTCTTTTCGCGCCCTTCCTACTGTTGTGCCTGTGGGGTACGTGTTCCAGCAGCTGATCCGTGATGCTGTGTGACAAACAATTTTAAATCAGTCTTACTTATAGGGTGGTGCTGATTGTCTGAGCCTGGGTGTTTGAATATTACAATCGAAAAAGATCAATAATCATAATTTGCTTGTTATTGTAAAAATTGAAAGACCTGCGTGGTCTTACCTCCATGAAAAATGGAGGTATCGTTTTTGATATCTGTGTGTGTGTGTGTGTGTGTGTGTGTGTGTGCGCGCGCCTTTGTGTGTGCGTGTGTTCCCATATATTTGTGGTCAGCATAACTTTAAAACCTAGACAGGTCCAACTAAATAACCTCAATGTCCAGACTTTGGCTCTCTTCAGCAAAGACCTTGAGGGTGCTGATTTTCTAAACATCCCAATAGCAATATACACAAAAACAAAAAATGTGAACATCATTGAATTGAATGTGTCTGAATACTAGTTAGAAAATACACTGTGAGGCGTCCACCTATATGCATTTCATTTGTATTATGGTTTTTTTTCATACATTTGTTTCAAGCATTACTCCTCATCTGGTGTACAGGTACATTTTTTTGTGATTTTCATACATACATATGTTGTTTGGGGAAAACGTGTTTGATGGCATGGGTAAATACGTTGTCCATGCATGTATAACGCTACTTCGTTGCGACAATGCAATCGATATCGTGTTAGCAGCTGCTAACATGTACAAGTACACTATATTCAAATAC
>NC_049979.1:1328758-1330282 GCF_000003815.2 Branchiostoma floridae
GCATCAGCTTCATAATAATTATTAGCAAGTATCTTTCTTTCTGTCCGATGTAAAAACTGCAGCGGTATGTGCTGTCATTCTGCAGGCTCAGTTAGACACATAATGAATGGTTCTTCACTTCAGCCCCATTTATGCATACTTCGCTTATACAGGGTGAAGGCAATAAAAAATCACGACAATGTTCGGAATAGGAGTTACCCCTGAGCAATAGTACCCGTTGATCGTACAGAATGGAGTAAAATCTCATTACATAATAACTAGACACAGTAGGCAATACATGAACAGTACATAAACAATAAAACACTTAAGCATCAGTCAATGATAAACACATGATAAAAAAAATTCCCCGCACAGATCGCTGTTCTAGTATGGCACCCATGACTCATCCGTAGCCTCATTAACATGTTCTACAAGTGGGGCATTTCAGTTCTATTGCACTCGGTTTCTTGAAGCTCGTTGACAAGAATGCAAGTGCAATATAGCCGATATGCCATCAGAAAAGGCCCAACTCGTAGATCCTACTAAGGAGGCTAGTTTGTCCGTTAGATTTAAGGGAGAGTCTTAACATGCATACGTCACTCACAAACCAATTCAGTAGCGAGGAATCTGAGTGCTTCACGATGCCTACTTAATTTACTGTATTTACTGGTGATTATGACTGGATTAATCATGTTAAGAACGTCTTCAATTACCACACCTTTGGACATATCCTGATGAAACCTGAGTCTTATAAAGTAGAGTACATGTATATTGCCCACCACCTTCGCTACCGTCTACAATATACGCAAGATACAAGAGTGGTTTAGCTACAGCACGATCAATTCAACACTATCTTTTCTCAACAAAAACCTTTATGATATAGATTACGTTAAAATAACGTAAAGCGATAACTCAGTTAAGAATAAAAATCAGAAACAGAAAAGGCCCATTTCGTCCCAAGCAAATCGAAGATGAATTTCAATTTGTCATGGAACGCTCTGGATATGATGTTTTATGTGATAAGTTTTTCACATTTTTAAATTAAGTTCAGCAGATTTCACGAAACTCGATGCTATAGACAGATTTGCATATATCCTTTGATCATTTTAGATGTAACGACTACCACAACACAAAATGGTATATAAGTATATAAAAGAATGCTTTGCTAGTAGAAAAAAATACAAAAAACTCAGGATTACCCTCAATTTTAACATAACATCAAGATTTAGGCAAGAGTCACAATACCTTAATGTTTTAGAAATTCGACTACAATTTGAATTCGAATTTTGTACTACACAGTACATCCATGTACATTCATGTATAGAGGCCTAATAATGGAGAAAATCGGAACGAAAATCTACCTATTTCTTAAAAAGTATCACTGGCATGGTTCTGTATGCAGTACCAATGCTCCTCGCTTGTGGAGCTGCTGAAATACCCGAAATTCCGTCCGGCATGTCGTGAGCCCCGTAGACGTTGCTCGACAAATCCATCGTGTTGTCGTAGTAGTGGTAGCTCAGCGCCCTGCCTCGCGTGTCCTGGCTG